>NC_137927.1:20083596-20091096 GCF_963457725.1 Sprattus sprattus
CACCCACTCTTAGCTCACACTCATTCTCGCAATGCTCCCTCAAGTAAAAAAAAAAAAATGCAATTCCATCAGCTTCTAATGGCTAAATTAGATCAGCACCCAGCAGCCATTAGCCCTTCCATTTAAGGAGATCTATGCGGTCATAACGGCTACTTAGAGTTACCATCGGCCATAATGCGGCAGGATGGAGAGATTATTGAGTTTTATCACTCCTCTACCGTGGGCTACCCTCTCTCCACTTCCATGTAGGCCACAGGAGAGGCTATAAAGCTGTGTCCTAAGAGCTGCTCTGGACAGATAAGCACAGATGACAAAGGCTATTGATCTTCCTGGCTGGATAAAACAAAGTGCGACTGTCTTGTTGAATTGATCAGATTTTTGCACCTCAATCGCAGGTTAATCTCAGGTGTAACCAGGGTAATTGCAGACTTGCCCTGTTCAGGGGACTGTCATATAGAGAGGAGAGAAGAGCGCTCACGTCTTGATTGATAGAGACTGATAATATGTTTTGATTACTTCAAAATACTTTCAGAAGTATTTTGTCTTGAAATCCAAGTAGCAGTGCTGTGCAGTAGAATCCCAACAAAGCCCTTATCTACTTAACATCGTGAATGTCTTGGTACAAAGATAATTTCAGTGAGTAATGAGTAGGCATCCCTCTCCCTCTCCCCAGTGATGACATGTCTGACTAACATGGCAGCAGTCAAAGGCGGCAGACAGAGACAGAGACTGAGACAGAGACAGAGAGAAAGTCGAGACGTTTCCCTCAGATCTCTCCCTCTCCACCCACTGTTCACCCCAGGCACTGATTCTTCAGCAGTGGGCAAAATGGAGCCTTAATAATGTATGGATGCAGATGAATAGTGCTGCCTGTTTGCGCCACAGTACCCCAACAGCCACAGCATGCGCTGAGAGAGTCCCCCACTACCATCTCCACACACATACACGTTCACACTCCTTTGTCTAAGCCTTCACCTTACTTCAACACCCCCATCTCGGCACCAAGAGAGAAACGTCCACATTCAACACAGTCCGCTTCTTCTGCCTGCATGCCATTTATAGTTTCTAGAGTTCAGACGTTTTTTTGCTAATTCCCTTTGAGGTGCGATACAGAGGAGGATTCTTCTTTTAGAGCTGTGCTGACCCCCCCCCACATTGATTCAAAACTCAGTGGTTTGATCTGCGCTCACTGGGAACGAGGGAGCATGTTGCTGAAACGTTTGGGAACATTCTCTGGATTAAGCACGGAAGCTGTCAAGGAAGGGATGAAACAAAGAAAAGACCATTGGTGCCGGAGCAGAGGATGAGGTGAGATGAACGCAAAGCTTCTGCGTTAATCCACATCGTTTCATGGCAACTCTGGCATCCGCAGAGACAACTCAGTCGGTTCGTTAATACCCCTGGCATGTAAACACACATAAAGCTGTCATTCCATCTAGAAATACTGACCTTTAAAAAAATGGTAGCTCTTCATGACCTTACTGCATATTTAATTTTAGTCAGCAACAACGTGTCTCGGCCTGAGCCTACCTGTCATGCAATTCGCAGAATTTTTTTTTAGGAAGAAATCGCACCTCAGATCTGGCAGGAGTGCCAAAGCAAAGAGGCTCTGGGAAATGGGTAAACCAGAGTGGGAAGTGTAGACGATAAATTATTAGAGAGTGAAGAGAGAGAGAGAGAGAGAGAGAGAGAGAGAGAGAGAGAGAGAGAGAGTGAGAGAGAGAGAGTGTGTGTATGTGTGTGTGCATCAAAAGCACTGGAATCATAAAACATACCGGTCTCATAGGCTGAAACATTATTTAACACAACGATATAACCATAAAGTAGTAATAATAGCCAATAAGCCATTCCTCAGTAAACCAAAGGCCCTTTTTCTGAGGCTTGATGGTTCAATCCCAATTCCTTTAAAGCCCCCCCAAGGGAGACATTTCTCCACGCCCCACAGGTCTCCTACTGAGAGGCCATCTTCATTCCTCATCTGCTTGTCGATGATGAGGAAAATGAAGCAAAGCTAAGTATAGTGCCTTCTCTCTGAAAGTGATGAATAATCCTGTCTAATGCTGCTTTCTGGTGTATTTCAGGAATGCACCGTTGAAAGATAACGCTGATCTGCTCCAACCCCTGTGCAGGAGCGAAACCTGCACATTGGGAATACACACGGGAATGAACTGGAGGGCCGTCAGCTATCTGGATGAAGCCCAGAACACAGCGGTGGATGGTTCTCTGGTCCTCTCATGTGGGCTCCTCACAACAAGAGGCAGTCAAACAACCAGTGCAGCCTTGGACTAAACACACATGTGTGAATATCTGTGACATCCACATTAGGGTCACACACAAAGAGAGGAGGTAGTGCATCAAGACAACACGGTCAAGTATCTCTGTGGAGTGTCCTATACAGTGCTGATAAGCATCATATCTTGAATTGGAAGCACGTCGCCTTCCAGATAAGAGCTTTCCTCTCTCTGCCCCTCAGCCCCCTCACTGTTAGTACCATTAGTGTCGGCACCTAGAGCAGCTAAGCTCCCCATCCCCCATCTATGTGTTTCTGTGTGCATACATGTGAACAGAAATGATTGAATCGCACCTCTCAGAGACAAAAGCCTTGACCTTAGCCACCGGCCTCTCTAGGCGCCTTTCCACTGCAGGAAGTCGTAGACTGTTTTAGGATGGCCGGCACCTTAGGCGGTTTTCCACTGCATGACCTGCCCCTGTAGGACCACTTTCAGTGTCGTTTTCGAGGGCAAAACCTGATTGCAACATTCAACTATGTACTCTACCTGGAGGTTATCCTGATGTTATCTAGAAAATCTAATGTTGGTGCTGCCTTGTTGTGCTCGGAATTGACATTGCAAAATATTAGGCTACGTCACTCGTTAGAAACAGAAAGGCTGACAGGGCCGATAAGGGGGCCATTCCTGCCGGGGGGAAAATGTCTTCTAACTTCACCCTTCATCCAGCTCCACCACTGGTCACACCACATTATCCCCACCCCCCAGCCATTACCCCCTGCTCTTGGCTAAACTCAAAGGGTTAAAGGAGGAGTGAGAGGTCATGTGAAAAGAAAACAATGACAGGGAGGGGTGAGTGGGTGTCATATTGGACAGGCTAACATATTCTCCTTTTCTCCACCCTTTCACTCAGTGAATCTGACAAGGGTGACACGTCTTTGGGACTTTTCAACTTGGACCTTATTTTTTAGATATTTTTGCTAAGGACAATTAGTGATATCGGTCCAGTATTGAGTTAAAAACCAGTAATCACAAAATGGCTATACGATGGAAACTTATGGGGCAAGTCAGCACGTCAAAGTTAACTGATAGTTTTAGCCACTGACAGGCTCGTAAATGTTATTATAAGGGTCTGGCGACATGGAAAGGATCCCCACAGAGATACAGAGATCTGTCTGTTTACCTCAGCTGCAGCACTATCTGAATGCGGTACTATGTCATAGACCGAAAGAGGAAAAGCTTAAACACTGACAGTAAAAACAGTCATTTTCTACAGTTTCTTTACAGTTATTGAGGTAAACAGATGCAGGTGTATCCCTGTAGGGATCTCTCCATGTTCGCTACTGACAAGCCTGTTTTGCTGTCACCGGGTTTAGCGTTCTAACTCTAACCCATTTCGATTGTGAATTGTCCTTAGAAAAAACTTGGACCCAAAAAGATCTATAGGCCACAGGTTTAAAAAGTGTCCCTTTCACTTTTGTTGATTTGCTGAGTATGTTTGCGCTATTTGCAAAGTAAGTTTGCGCTGTTTGAAAAGTCATTTTCTGATTGTGCTCCTGTGTGATTGTGTGCTGATGTGCTTTACAAAAATCTGCTCAAACTCAGTGAGCCATGGCGAGTACTCCGTGAAGTATTTTGTGTCAAGTGCACACAATGTTGCATCAATGTTAAATGAAAGTCAGAGTGAATGCGTTGTACCGACAAGGTTTCTGTTCTAGCTTGATGTCACTTTCTTGTACCGTGAGGGAACAAAAGCAGTTAGGGGCTAAATATTTCATGCAGAAGTTTATCTAAATATTTAATCCAAAGCACTGTTTCCCCATTTATTCATCTCGATCAAAGCCCAGCCCAGCCCAACACCAGCACATTGCATGCCAACACTAACAACTCAGCCATCTAATGAAATAACTGCACATGTAACAACAGCGACATGGACTTTTAGTGTGTCCCATAAATCACGGCGACTGCAGTATAAAGTTACTATAAAAGTAAGATCCACCATCAACGAGTTTGAGTCACGCTTATTTCTGCCCATCCTGGGTCTCTGTAAATCACAGCAAATGGTTGGAGAGGGGAGTAATCAACAGACTGGACAAACAACCACTGAGGGCGTAATCAATCAACAGCACTTGGCCTGGCTCTTTACTTAATGAGTCACTCCTACACGTCACTCCCCATACATCAGAGCATCCTCCTGTTGTATTCACGCGCTGTGTTTTTGTAAAGCACTAGAATATGATTATGCACTTAGAGAGTAGAGAGGAGAGATACAGTTTTTCTCAACGCTGGCTGCTGGTATGGAAGCTGTCTGCTTGTGGTCTTGATCTCTCTGCTGGTGGTGGGAGCAGCACGGAGCTGAGTCGGTATGATCACGTGTGCGCGGGGCCCGAACGCTGTAGTCACAGATGCGCGTGGGTGGAAAGTTGGTCCAGCAACTCAGCGCGTATTGATTTCCATCTTCCAGCATCGTGTTGCATAATGCCTCTGACAGCTCCAAACCACTTCAGCCCCTTAAACATTCCACTGTGTGAATAATTACGTTTTTTTTTCAATGCACAGGGGAAAAAAACAGGATTTTTTGTATTAATAATACTCAAGATGACTCAGGCTGACCTCAACAGTTGCTCAGCAGAGCTCGGGAAACATTTGCGTTGCGTAACTCATCTCTAAACATAAGGCCAGTTATGATATTAGTGGTGCAGGCCCTGTGGCAAGCTTTTCCATTAGGGTCCCTCAGAAATGCAAGAGCTCATTCAGGTAAACAGGTTATTTATTTCTCATTGTGTGTGTCCATGGGCTGTAAATTTGCTCCTAATCACACACTCGACTCCGTCAGAGGGGAGTGCATGGAGAATCCATTAGAATTAAGAGTCTGCAAGCCCCAGGGCTAGCGGAGTGTGTGTGTGTGTGTGTGTGTGTGTGTGTGTGTGTATGTGTGTGTGTGTGTGTGTCTCTGTGTGTGTCTCTGTGTGTGTCTGTGTGTGTGTTGGTGGGTTGACTGTTGATGGGGACTGAGCGTCTTTCAGAAGCACCCATGAGTGTAACGAAGAGATTTTACCCATGAAGAGAATAGTGGCAATCAGTTCATTCACATTAACGTGCGACAGATTGTATATATGACATTCAGCCCTCAGGCAGAGCAAAAGATAGAAGGAGTGAGAGAGGGAAAGGGAGGGAGGGAGGCAGTGCGAAGATGCAGAAAAAAAGGAGAGAGGGCACAGACAGAAACAGGTTGGCATCCAGAAGCTCTCTCTCACTGTCTCTCTCTCTCTCATCTCATCCTTTCCTCTTTCCCTCTCCAAATCTCTTTTTCTCCCTCTGATTATGGGTAGGCCATCTGTCACTCAGTCTGCCGTGTGTGTGTGTGTGTGTGTGTGTGTGTGTGTGTGTTCAGGTCAGGGGGCCAGAGAGCGGCAGCCCGGTCATCCTCGGCTATGAGCTCATGTGTGCACACACTTACACACGCACACTTACAAACACACACACACACATTTACTCAAGCTTTAATTAACTCCAAAAAGGCCTAACTACTTAACCTAAGCAAAAGTTCATCGGGGCCTCCTGTGCTGTCATAATATATTTATTTTTCTCTGAACAGCTTGAATTGTCTGTCATGGGGATTGCTACAGCAGTGGCTTACAACTCTCTGAGAAGTGTTCCTCTAAGCAGAATTTCTCCCTTCCTTAATGCCCTCTTAAACAAAACTATGTCAGACCAAACAATCAACTGCATCATCTACAGGGGCAGGCCTCACTATATGGCCCAGTTAAAGCTTTAAGACTCCCCCATGTCACCCTCTTCCTCTCCTTTCCCTCCTGCTCATACATCATCCTGCCTCACACGGGAGGTTACCTGGGAGGAAATTAGTTTGGGGGGGGGGGGGTTTCCTGTGGTGCTCAATATGTAAATACCCATGGCCATCACACCTGAGGGTGTAACATTAACCAATGAGAAAAGCCCCTAACTGTTAGTTCTCAGACGCATTGCAACATTGAAGCAGTAAAAGGCAGAAAAGGGAGCAAATCAGATTTCACCTAGAGAAGGCATAAATGAGGGCGGAGAGGGAGCCATGGAGGGCCAATAATAGGCAGAAGTGGCAGTGCCAAGGGTTGCTGTGGTCCAACTATAGCCCACTCTAAAGTGTACCTCACCTTTACACATAGTACATACTCACTGAGTAAGACATAGCGTAAATACACGGGGCATTCCCACAAACACACACTCATACCCATGCGCACAAACAAAGTCACTTGAAGTTTCACCCATGCTTTTCTCAATTGGCACGTCACTTTGATTTGTGCGAGATTGCTGAGCATGTAGCGGAGCGCAGGCGTGAGAGCCCCCCTCCCGCGCGTTTGGAAGAGCCTAGCCAGGAACAGCTGCTCCAGGGACGACGGGGGGAGCCCTACATTATGTGCTTCAGCGGAAAAGAATGCGGTTTAATTAGCAGTAACCTTTCCAGTGCCCAGAGCTCAGTCACATGGCACCTACACGCACTCAAACACACACATGCATCGGCTCCTGCAACTAAAAAGCTTTGAGTTTGAGCCCGCTGTATGCTCACATGACATCTGCCTACTGTTTCGTTTCAAGGACGCATGCAGAAATATGACAGCCCTAAAGCAGCTCAGGGGCTCGCTCCAACTGTGCTGCCAATCTGTTCTCGGACATTCCCACAAACGCTGCCAGTGAATCCGTGAGAAGCGCACTCACACTCAAGCCCCCCCATGTGACATTTCACCCAGTGTTTTACTTTTAAACAGCAATTAAAGCTTCCAGTACACGTAGTTGAGTACTGGGATAGAGACCTGTCAGTTACTCTTTAAAGGGAGAGGGAAAAGTATATGGCCTCACCTCTCATGTAGTCAGTTGGTGTTTCTTCTCCAGTTGCAATGTAGAGTTTTCACTCCAGTGAAGTCCAGGGACAAAATCAATTTTTGTTTTGGCAGGAGAGAAAAAAAGCTACAATATCCGTGAGGTAAAGGAGTCAAAAACGTTTGTGTTTTGGTTTGGTGTTGATTTCATCCACTTCGCTTGTTGGCATGGAAGGCTCAGAGCCAGGTGCGCACTCCAGGTGCAGCTCAACAGCACGCAGGAGATCGGCTCTGGCGCGCAAGCGACGAGAGAAGTCCTCCTGTAAAATCACTGCGCAGGTCTAATCTCATTGTCAAACACCGGGAACAAGCGCAAGCAGAAAAACACACACGCACACATTCACACACTCAGTAGCAAGCTGAAAGAAAGGCTCACAGAGCACACAGATCTCCGATCC
>NC_137927.1:20096096-20353596 GCF_963457725.1 Sprattus sprattus
TGGGTTGGAGTGTGGATAGGGAGTTGTAAAGTATCTGTAAAGGCACAGGCTTTTAAAGTTCTGAACTTACAAAAGATCTTTTAAGAGCTTGGCATGAGCGTTTCTGATAAATGCTTACCCTTGTAAGATAAAGGTCACTTCCCCTCTTCTTTGGAAATGGAACAATAAAACAGTACCCTTGATGCCGTCAATGATACAGCGTTTCCAATGAATGAATGACATGAGCAGGCAGGCCGCAGACGTTTAGCCAATACTGGAGTGGAGAAAGGAGCTTTGACAAATTTAATTTAAAATACATATTGGCAACCTGTCATCACGGAGTGGGACAAAAAACTTTGTGCTACTGCTGACCAAGTCTCAACGTCTATTACTGTAAAGCAATTGAAGATTTATGTTCTATGCTTGATTTACACATATTATTTGTTTGTAATTATTTTATTATCACCACCAACCATTACAAGCAAATGATGTTGGGTAGTTATTAATTTCCATAAGTGCATGAACACAGCCATCAACATAAGTATATTACAATTAGAATTTTAAAACAGTGCTGTACTTTTTCATGACAATTCTAAAAATGTGTAACATTTGTGTTGCACCCAACAGACGGTTATTGACTCAAAAGCAGTTTCTTCTTCAGGCACAAGAAAAATCAAAATGATTCAGTGAGAGAGAGAGAGAACTAAACAAAAGTAGCACGCACTGAGCACAGCATGTGATATCAGTTCTCTCAATGTGTGCTGGAGAAATGTGGGTCTGCTAAATTTGAGACGTTTGTGGTTGTTAGATGTCTTCAAAGTCATCTTCAGCAGGAGACACCCTGTGGAGAAAATCACATGCAAACAAAAACACGGCTAGCGGAGTGCACCTGAGAACAAAATGTCTCACCGTGCTACATGTACTCCCACACACTTAGCCTTGATAAAACATGTCCTCAGTGACTGACGCAACCACATGCCTTTTAACTCACCGGGTGAACATTTGACAGGTCCCCGGGTTCTGTTTTTTGGGCAAATCCAAACTGATGGAAAAATTTAGATCTGTGGAAGAAGAATGATTTGACAGCTCATTGGATATAGCCTGTGTGCAGCTTATTGGAAGCCTGTGTACTCTTTTCTGCAGCCCACATGGACCTTCTCTCAGAGGCCTTATCTCCCACAAATACCAGGAACACTTTGACAGATGTTCACGGGCTGCACCACTTTCAGTTGGACCCAAAGATCCCTGAGGGAACCACGCAGGTAAGCTGACCCTGCTCTGTGCTGAACAGGCTGAGAGATTTTCTCTCACGCCCTCACTTTCCTCCTTACCTTGCCTGCACCTCGGCCTCTCTGTCTCTCGCTCCCTCCCTCCCTCTCTCCCTCTCTCAGTCGCTCTAATCTCCAGAGATGTCTCTAGTTACCTTCCTGCTCCTTTTTTCCATGGTTCCTGCAGTACCGGAACACTTAAACTCAGGTTGAGCCAGAGTAGGATCTTTTTATTCCCCCCCACCCTTAACTGAAACTCAAGAGGGATTATAATTTAGATTTAGATAACAATGGACGCTAGTGCCCTATATTTTTTTGCCAAATTCCATGTTTTCTATTTTAATTTGTCTATTTTCTCAAGTTCGCCATCAATGTGTATTTATTTTAAGATTTATTGAGTTGTTTCATAACCTTTGCCTAGCTGTCTCTGACAACATCTATGACGAGCCTGTGTCACAAAAATGTTGCCAATAACGCTATAGAATGTATTTCTCTCATGACATTTTATTTCACAATTCTAACTTTGTACAATTCTGCCTTTAACTGTGATTTCTGTTTTCCTTACTGAATTCCATGCATATCCGCATACGTCCACATAGTGGAAACCACATTTTCTAGTCACACCTCCTCCACCTGACGAGTGCCCCAATTACCCCAGGCAAGAAACACACGCAAACATGCAGAGCCAAATACGTTATGGAGCGCCAGGCTCTTGCCCCTTTTCCGCTCCCTCTAAAATCAATCAGCGCTGGAGGTTAACCTCTTCCATAAGACGCCTAATTAGCAGTTGGCATGAGGGTGAGGGAACAGTCGATACCCGAGTGAAGCAGCACGGAGCTGAGAGCATCAGCGAGACACACTCAAGACAGAGATGAGGTTGTTGTGGCTGTGTGTGTGAGTGTGACACTGCATGACACTGCAAGGCAACATAGTAACACCAAGGGGAAGCTCCCAGAGCATGGGGTTTGATTTCAGATCAAAGAGATTTCAGCTCGATGCACTGCCAAAGTTTCATAAAGAAAATATGTGTGGATATTTGTAAACATTAACAATGGCCCCTAGTGAGCCGGTAGTGGAAAAGCTGAAACAATCAATGTGGGGCTCCTCATGCACTTAGGAGGAAATCATCCTAAGAAAACACTCTCCCGACTTAGAGTTTGCTCAATAAAATTGTCAATACAATTAAACAAATTGTACACATACAAGCAATTTCACAGTTCATGGCTCCCAATACCTTAATCCGTTAGCTGCAGAGGGAAAAACTCCCTTTGAAGACAAAATCAAAGATCCTGGTCACAGGTAGTGTACCCTCTCTTAACTCCAGAAGGAGTTCTGAACTCCAAGATGAGATTAATTATACTGCACAAAAAACCTGATCAGCAGTTTATGATCCAAGCCACTATAATCCCCTGGTCCACGGGGAGCCACTCTGAAAGTGATTTGTGGACTTGCTTGAGCCACAGCTTTATTTGCCAGCATGTAAGGCACACAACAGACCATACACAAATAGATGTGATATACAAAATACTGTACCAGTTTCTGTCGGATGTATGCTCAGTGACTTTTATTGGACCTAACTATATATGGACTGTATGCATGTGTGTGTGTGTGTTTGTGTGTATGTGTGTGTGTGTGTGTGTGTGTGAGTGTGTGTGTGTGTGTGTTGGTCTGTGTGTGTGTGTGTGTTTTTGCGTGACTTTAAATATGTGTAAGGGCTTTAGTACAGTCTGAAGCCCGCTTTTCTCAATGAAAAACTGCGGCAAGAGAAGCCTTGCATCTTTTCTTAAGTCAAACAGAAGCAGAGCACAAGTCGGTCTGTTCTTGGGCAGCTTTCATCCATCCTGTTCTCTCCCTAGAGATGAGCCAGAACAATTTGCCTTTACTCACAAGCAGCAGTGTGAAGACAATCCAGCGAAAACCTCCCAATAAGGAGAGGTTTGTGTGAGCACGGTCTTCATGTATGCCTCACCTCATTTTCAACTTCTGAAATACCCAATTACCGTAATCTCCTTTCCCCCTGCATAATCTCTGTGAGCATGCCACAACTTTGATGTCATATGAATGGAATAATAGCATCAAAGATTGCGCTGCAAGGAATCACCACCTGCACCGGCAGGAGCTGTGTATTTATTTCTCCGTGGAGGATGTCGGGGGTGGGGGGAGGCTTCAGAAGACTGAATGTCTGGGCTGTAAATGATGAGCAGGTACATTAACATCTGTGCATTAAAGCATTAAAGTTTCAAAGCTCAGCCTGAAGAGAGAGAAAGAGAGAGAGAGAGAGAGAGAGAGAGAGAGATAGAGGGAGAGAGAAAGAGAAAAAGAGAGAGGGTTGTTTTGCTCCCTGTGCTGTGGCTAGATGAACCAGAGTCTGGAGTGGCACTAGATGGGATGGAGTCCAACACAGCGGAGCACTAAGAGCAGAGCTCCAGTTACAACATTAAACCACATCATCAGCCAGACCCAGACTCACTCACTTTCTCTCTCTCTCTCTCCCTCTCTCTTTCTCACACACTCTCTGTTACTCTTTCTTTGGCTCCACTCATGCACTCAGCTTCCCCACTTCCTGTCAGCCTCAGACCTTTCTCTGGAACGGTCCTCCTTCCTACATGGACAAAGCTGCTGAATCACTCAATCAGACAATTAACCAACTCTCCCAAACCAAGAGTTTCCAAACTCATTTACTCTGAACATTGACACCTTGTGTGGTCAATGGCGACAGGCAAACAAAGCTTTCAGCATGCGAAGCTTATCCCTGTTATCTCTCCCTCTGCCTCTCTCTCTCTCTTCCCCTCTCTATCTCATCTATTTATTCCTCTATCCCCTCTCTCTCTCTATCAACCCAGTGCTGCACTTTGGGAGGTTTTCTTATCAGCTAAACCGGTTGCTCAGTGACACTAATTAACCCCATTCCTCACTCACCGTTCAACTACAGCAACTGAGGAAGTGTCAAAAGCTAAGACTAAGCACAACAAACACAGGGTAACGTACAACATAAAATATGTCAAGCACGTCAGGCTTACGTGACAATGGACATAACAGTTCTTTAATTTTGAAGTGGTTTGTACACAAATGATATGTACTCTGAGCGGAGGCAAGTGAGCGATTATTTGTAATTGTTTAACTTGTTCACTGATAATTCTCTGAATGATTTCTTACTGGCCGGCTTGTTCACTTAATTCAGTCTGAGTGATTTTGTGCTGCCTGACTGCCCAATGCTAAATACTCCACAGAAAGCAGAACTATCTGAACGAATTTCATGTTCATGTTTCATACAGTTTTTAGGGTCCCTCGCCCTGGGCAAATCATTCCTCTTGACAGACAAGGCAAGTACCAGAGAGCAAATACCACACCCATGAGAACTTTATGCCCTTACGACACAGCTGCTCTCTTCTGAATATCGAAACACCCCTGTCACATGCAACAGTTTCAACTCAGCAATTCAGAGAAGAGTTATGCATTCAAACCAACAAGGTCTTACAGTTTGAAAGGAAGGCATACATTTTTAAATTCATAAATTCTTGGTTACTTGAAGCATTTTCACATTAAGGCTGGCATTGAAGTTTTTGTGCGTGTGTTGTGTTAATTCAGCTTTATTTAATCTGACCTAGATGTGTCGCTTCATCTTGTTATCTCAAAAGAAAAACTGTTTCGAGAGAACAACCAGCGGAAGGCCTTGAAGATCCAAGCAATGCAATGGACATTGCCAGACAGAGCTGTTTTTACCTTTCAGTCTATTCACTTTTTGGGGGATTTTTAGGGTATTTTGGCTTGGGCTTGTATGGCATTGTTCTGTTTATATTTCTGGTTCTGGTCTATGGTTCATGGTCCTGGCTTCATTAATCTGTTTAAATCCTTTGTGTCTTCCAAGAAATGTTGGGTGTCTGCTTAGACAAGTTCATTATTTACTGATTTTGTTCTGATTTGGTTCTGTTCAGACAAGTTCATAATTTTCTGATTTAGTTTTTTCTGGTCATAGGTGGTAGAGTGTACACATAGGACAAATTATTTTCAGCTGGTGACTAACTGGCCTGCGATCATAACACTCATGGTCCCCCTGACTGTCATCTGTTTGTTTTTAAATCTGTAATCTTGTTAGCTCTTCATATTTGGCAATCATCCATCAAACATCCATTAAGCTACTTTGCTAAGTTGGCTGCTCTACATGCACTTGGTTTGACAGGCGCATTAGTGATATACGTTCAAGAACCTGTAATGCCTCCTCCAGACACCCCATTGTGCCGTTACCATTTAGATGAGGACAGATTAAGAAAAGCCTGCTCTCCCATTCTGCCATTAAAAAAAGAGAGAAATACTGGCTTTAATCCACCGGTACATATTCGGCCTGGAGAAGAGGAAGTACTTTATCCGTGGCTCTGCATTAAAGGGAAATTATCATGGGCCCTGGCTCACTTGTACAATATTCAAATCAAGGCTGTGCCGTGCATCACAACGGCTGCATAAAAACTGCGGAGACACATTAGCGGCTATTGGGTTGAAAAAAAATATTATTTTCCAACCAACTGTGAATCCATATTCATGCAAGACGGTGACTCAAACTACCTGACAGCCTCACTTCCTAAAGCCTCTAAGAAAAATATGGTAATGGTGACTATAGCTACTATCCCTTTCAGTTATCCCTGCATATCAACTGAGGCAATTTGATCCAACCCACAAGGCAAACAGTGCCTTGCCAATCACCAATCAAATCTCTTTTTTGTAATCCAATGGATTTCTGAGCTTTCACTACTTGCCTCGACAAAAACACTTGTACATGCACAAGTGTCCCCACTTCATTATGACCGTCAACCATGCCCAATCAGAAGCTCTCACCCTCTGGCACGCTTGCAGGAAGTCCCTGTGAGGTGGCCTCTATGCCAGCCTCTATGTCTGCCTCTCTATCAGCCTCTATGTCTCTACCAAGGCCTGCACTGTGCTCCCAGCTTTGTACCCTCAATGGTTGTGTTTATACATGGCCATCAAATCAGCAACACATCTGTTAGACCTGGTAAGCTAGCATCAAAGGCCATCTTGTGGGTTGTTCAAATTCCACTAATAAGTGTTGATACACCACATTGAAGGACAGGCGAAGAGAAACATGAGAGGGACTATGTGACTGAGGGTCCTTCTTGTGGCCAAAGCAGCTGAGCAGCATGATCTATGTGGAGTAACAGTATCAAATGTAGAAAATTGAATTGGGGTACCAGATTGCTCAGTTCTCAAAGGGGACATCTTGATATGGCCACTATCCATTGAGGGGAAATAATACCAAGCAATCTTTCTCTCCCAATGTCCAACATATGTCCTCAAACCATCTTAGCATATCATGTCAAATATTGTTCTGCTCTTACCTACAGCTGTATTCCTGAGAGAGATCCTAAAACGTGTTTACAGTAATAGTGAATTATAAGCCAATTACTGGGTTGTTGCATATGTTTATTCATCTAATTCATGTGGACTTGAATTGACTGAACTACACTGCCAAATACTCTCACAATCACAGTTAAATGACAAGCCATTAGCACCGGATATACTGAAAATAACACATATTCTTGGTAGGACAAATAAAGTACAAAATCACACGTTACCATTGACAAGGACATATCAAGCATCTCGCTCTAAACTGAACTGGGACAACAACATATCTGCGACAACAGCAGTCACAAGTACTTCTTATCTTCCGGGTCAAAAGAAATATGACTGCGGGGGCGCTGTTGCGTTTGAGTAATGTAGGTGATCTTTTGGCAAGCTCTGAGAGGCAACTTTTCTCATTTCGAATTTAAACAGATAATATTTACTTTTTACCTCAGAAATTGATATATTTCGTCATCTAAAGTACTTGGACTTTTACTGACCGATTCTAAAAGTACAATTATGAAGCCACCGACTTCTAAATCGTCGTCCAACAAAGCAGGGGCTCGTGGTGCTAATGCTAGCTCGCTGGAGGAATTAACTGACGGCAGTGATTGTGATAGGCTAACGGCTGGCATGCTAACCAAGGCGCTGGACTCCCTGAAAGTCGACATTTGTTCCAAAATAGATCTGGCCGTTGGCGGAGTACAGGCTGACATTGCTGCTGTCAGAGAGGAATTGACCTTCTCTGTAACCAGCTTACAGAAAACTGTAGAGGAACAAGAGAGCCGTCTTAAAGATCTGGAGACCTCAGCTACAACTACCAGCGACTCTACGTCTGTTCTCGAGGCAACGGTAACGACACTCCAAAACCAAGTCAAGGAGTTACAGTTTAAGTGCGAGGACCTGGACAATAGATCCCGGAGAAATAATATCAGAATAGTCGGCATTCCAGAGGATCTAGAAGGGGTTTCGGCAACAGAATTTGTCTCCAGTGTGCTTTGCGAAGTGCTTAAACTGAGCGATAAACCCTTACTTGACAGGGCTCATAGAACTTTGCAAGCCAAACCCAAGCCTAGCCAACCTCCGAGAGCCTTTGTCATCAGAGTACATTACTTTCAAGTCCGCGAACTCATTCTACGCCAGGCACGTCAACTGAGGTCTCTCTACTTCAACAACCGACCCATCTACATCTTTCCCGACCTGACCGCCGCCGAGGCAAAAAGGAGGGCTGTATTCGGTGATGTGAGGAAGCGGCTACGTGCAATCAAGGGGGCTCGCTTTGGATTTCGTCTGCCTGCGAAGTTTCGCATCACTCTGCCTGGGGAAAAGGAGCATGTGTTCTGCGATCCTCAACTGGCAATGGACTATGTCATCTCAAAGGTTCCTGACGCTGAGATGCATGAAGAAACCGAGGCCGCTGCGGTAGATCTATAATTTGGACTCTGACGGTAACAAGTTTGTCTCATCTCGGTTCGCCGTTTGTTAGTGAGTTAGCGTTGGTTTTGATGTTAAACTCAGTAGAATTTTCGGTCATTTTGATGCTGTAATTATTAATAACATTTACATTTTCAGTTCCAATGCTTATTTGAAGGAAAATGAGGGAATTTAAACTGTTATGTTGGTTTTATCTGTTAACTGTAGTGGATACTTGCCTCAGTTTGCATTTGTTTTTCTCTAACTAGTCACTAGTAACTGACAGATCGATCTAACGTTCACTTTTCTTATGGGGATAATTACACCGCGTTCGGGGAGGTGTACGAGTGGGGTGGGTCTATGTGTTTTTTATATTTTTTATATGTCTAGGCGTATGATATACTGCAGTGTTGTATTTCACTCAACTGACTGTACTACTGTTACACTCTCATGTCCTACAGTATGGCTAACAGTCTAGCTAGAAACGTAGCAAGTAGGCGTATTTCTTTTGTTAGCTGGAATGTAAGAGGCTTGGGAAAGCCCACAAAACTCAACAAGGTTCTTTCTCATCTTGATAATTTAGGTGCTCAAATTGCGTTTATTCAGGAGACTCATTTGAACATCTCTGACCACACTAAAGTACGCAGACGATGGGTCTCTCAGTCATTCCATTCTATATTTAATAGTAAAGCCAGAGGTGTTGCTATTTTAATTCATCATTCAGTACCTTTTGTTTCATCAAATGTTATAGCAGACCGTAATGGGCGCTATGTCATTGTTACAGGGACGTTATATGAGACTCCACTGATACTAGCAAATGTTTATGGCCCCAATCATGATGATGAGCAGTTTTTTGTAAAGTTTTTCTCTAGTTTGCCAGATATTGACACTCATCTGGTGATTATAGCTGGGGATTTGAATTGTTGCCTTCAATCTCTGGATACATCTGCTAGGAAAAAATATTCTATGTCAAAATCCGCTAAAGTTATTAATAGGAACCTCAATAATTATGGTCTGGCAGACATATGGCGACGCCTGAACCCCAATGCTCAGGGTTATTCATTTTTTTCTCCTGTCCATCACACATTTACACGTATAGACTATTTTCTTGTTGACAATAAATTGCTTCCACTTATTCAAAGCTGTAGCTACCATGCTAGGGTTATCTCAGATCATTCACCCCTCTTAATGGCCATTCATTTTGTCCACAGATCTACGTCTCGCCCACCTTGGAGACTTAATACGTCTCTCCTATCTGATTCGGACTTTGCTGAATATATATCACAACAAATTGATTTCTTTATCGACACTAATGCAAATGGTGAAACAAATCATAGTACATTATGGGAAGCGTTTAAAGCCTACATGAGAGGCCAACTAATATCTCGTGTAGCATATGATAAGCAGATGCGGTCTTTTACTCTCACCAATCTCATGCACCGCATTCAAAGTCTAGAAAGTCAATACATTCAATCTCCCTCCCCTGCTTTGTATAAGGAGAAGCTTCTCCTCAAAACAGAATTTGACAATCTCAGCACAATTAATGCGGAAGAAATGATCTTGAAATCAAGACACACCTACTATGAGTACGGTGATAAACCTAGCCGTCTTTTGGCACACCAACTTCGCCAATCTGCTGCTTCACGAGTCATTGCCGAAATCAACACAAGCAGTGGCCTTACTAGGGATCCCCAAGAAATAAATAATGCTTTCAAGAATTTTTATGTATCACTCTATACTTCAGAACAGCAACCATCCACTGATGACCTGTTAACATTTTTTGCTAATCTTTCCATTCCCAAACTATCAGAGGACACGGCTGAAAATCTTGATAGACCAATCACTGCAGAAGAGGTGGGGGAAGCTATTATGGCTACACAAAGTGGGCGGAGTCCTGGGCCGGACGGAGTCCTGGGCCGGACGGATTTGGGGCGGAGTTCTTCAAAAGATTTTCTGTAAAGCTCATTCCTCTGCTTCACAACATGTTCACTGAGTCCCTTGCTTCAGGCATTCTTCCCAAAACTTTACGATCTGCCCAAATTTCGCTACTTCTGAAGAAGAACAAAGACCCTCACTGCTGTGGTTCCTATCGGCCTATTTCCCTGTTAAACGTGGATGAAAAGATTTTAGCAAAAGTCCTTGCCCGTCGTTTGGAAAAAATCTTACCTGACATTATATCAGCTGACCAAACAGGCTTCATCAGGAACAGATTTTCCTTTTTTAATGTGAGGCGTTTATTTGACATTATATACCACCCATCTGAATCCCCCATTCCCGAAGTTGTAGTATCCTTAGATGCCGAAAAGGCTTTTGACAGGGTTGAATGGAACTACCTTTTTTACACCCTTGAAAAGTTTGGTTTTGGCAAGATGTTTATTTCTTGGGTTAAATTACTGTATACTTCTCCTCTCTCTTCTGTTCGTACCAATAACACCTTCTCAAAATACTTTCAGATAGGCCGTGGTACAAGACAGGGTTGTCCACTATCGCCCTTGCTCTTTGCTTTGGCCATTGAGCCATTGTCACTTACTCTGAGCCAGACTTCCCTGATAAAAGGTATTATGAGAGAGGGTCAGGAACAAAAAGTCTCATTATATGCAGATGACCTACTTTTATACATTTCAGACCCAGCCCAATCTCTCCCACATGTGCTGAACATTTTAGATACATTTCATCATCTCTCAGGCTATAAACTCAATTTACAGAAGAGTGAATTATTTCCAATTAATCAGGCAGCTCATCAATACACATTCAGTTCCTTGCCTTTCAAGGTTTCAAATACATTTACATATTTAGGTGTTAATGTTGTGGATAAATTCTCCAACCTCTTTTCTGCCAATTTTTCACCTCTCCTCAAACAGACGGAACTTAACCTTGAGCATTGGAGGCCCCTTCCACTCTCTGTTGCAGGCCGCATTAATTCCATTCGTATGAACATTCTTCCCAAATTCACTTATCTATTTCAATGCATCCCTATATTCATTGCCAAATCATTCTTTCACAAACTTAATTCTGTCATTTCATCTTTTGTATGGAATAACAAAGCTCCCCGCATAGCGAGAAGTATCCTACAACATCCAAAGTGTCTTGGTGGTATGGCAGCTCCAGATTTCCTTGCATACTACTGGGCTTCTAATATACGTCCAATTGTACATTGGCTGTATGAGGATCCAGGTGCTGATGCACCATCATGGTGTGTTCTTGAATCTTTGTCTTGCCTACCCTCCTCTTTGCCAGCATTGGTCTATTCCTCCACCTCTGAATCCCCAACGGCATTTACCAAAAATAAGATAGTGAGATCAACTTTAAAGATCTGGAAACAGATGCGTCGTCATTTTGGATGGACATGTTTCTCTTTAAAAGCTCCTATCCATTCAAACCATGTTTTCACACCTTCCTTGTTAGACATGTCATTTTTGTATTGGCAGAGATTAGGTATGGAATCTTTCTATGACCTCTACTCTGATAGTGTTCTTTCCTCATTTGACCAGCTCTGTAGCCAATTTGACCTCCCAAAAAGTAACTTCTTCCGCTACCTTCAGGTCAGAGACTTTCTGCGTAAAACACTGCCAATATTTCCAGCACTGCCACCATGCAACCCATTTGAGGTGCTTGTAGAGCGACCTGAATCATTTAGGAGGATCATTTCCATAATATACAACAAGTTTACACAGGAGCGCCACTCACTGCTTCCATCTTTAAAAGCTGATTGGGAATTTGATTTAGGTGAAAGCATTACAGACGATTTGTGGCTCTCTATCCTGCAAAGAGTACATAGTTCATCGATTTGTGCTAGGCACAGCCTAATGCAATGTAAAATTTTACACCGCTCACACTGGACCAACCTAAAACTATCAAGACACTTCCCAGACATTAGTCCCATCTGCAGTCGATGCCATTCATCCCCTGCTACTCATGCCCACATGTTTTGGGCCTGCAGCAAACTTAAAAACTTTTGGTCTTTGATTTTTGAAACTCTTTCAGAATGCATAGGTGGGGATATAACCATCAGTCCTTGCCCTTTCATGGCCATTTTTGGTGCCTCCCCAGACCATCTTAAATTGACAAAAACACAGTCAGATTCCATTGCTTTTGTGACTTTTATTGCCAGACGTTTAATCTTACTCATGTGGAAGGATCCACATCCTCCCACTTTTACACACTGGATTCAAGATGTGCTATATTTTCTTAAACTAGAAAAGATAAAACACTCACTAAGGGGCTCTGCAAAGAGGTTTTTTGAGATATGGAACCCTTTTATCACTCACGTCAGAGATAAAATCCAGCTACCTGCATTGTAAATAATTTCTATGCATGCCTATTGCTAAACCTAAAATTTCATCCTGTGTATTCATTGCCTAGTCCTGTGTTGTCTTGTCCATTTTTTCTTTTTTTATATTTAGTTACTTTTGGGTGGGGGGTGGGCATTTGGTTGACTTTATTGTGTATGTTATTTTATGTTATGTATATGTAATGTTGATCTTGACTACACCAAGTATGCAACTATGTATATTGTGCTGTATAATAATTTGAAAATCCCAATAAAAAAAAAAAAAAAAAGAAATATGACTGCAGTGACTGTATGCACCGCACAGACAAATTAAGTCCCCCTAACAGTGTGCATGATGCATCCTCTACATTCCCCTTACACATTTTCTGCAAAAGCAATACCATGGCCAGTTGGCAGTTACAAATGGGGTGGCAAAGGTAGTGTCCATGGAAATGAATAAACCAAAGATTACCTGGCACAATTGGAATGGTTCATTTATTATATAGATGTTGAACTTCCATAGGCTCAGTGACCAACTCTGTGGAACCTGGTGCACACCTGGGTTACAGTGGGTAGGCTACTTCAGAATGCATCTTGAATGAATCTTGGAGAAAGTTTTGGAACAAGATGGCCCATTCTGAATACAATAACTTTAGCACTTTTCGAAATTATACTTTCCTAGTGTGGTAAGCAGCAAAGGAGAAAACAGTCTCTGTGCTTTTTAAAATGCCACAGTGACTTCATTTCAGATACTGACTCCCATTTCTCTTTTGTTATTGTCAGATGGAACATCCCAAGCTTGCTGTCTGCTTTTTAAATCAGTAAAGCTTTTAAAAATGGGGTTTGAAGTGTAGATTAAGCCTGGTTCAGCTCTTTATGAGTCCTTGCCCAATGAAGTGTGATTGTCTCCTGTAAAGTTGTTGGATTTCAAACCCCTGTAGGAAGTCGGGGCGGTCAGGAAAAGGCAGATCTGAGCCTGGGAAAGCTCCGACACAGCAAGTGATGCGTCCACTCAGGTAGAAAATGACAGAAGCTAGTTTTAGGCAAGCAGACGCCTTTTTAACGACCTGCTACCCACGGAGCTCTCCACTTCTAAAAGCCAAGAGCTTGAATAATTCAGATTGGCTACCCCTCAGGCCAAGAGTAGAATGTGATGTGAAGCTCCTATCGGTGGGGCACTGTGGGAAGAGGCTACACCAAATGTTCTCTCTCATTATTTCAAAACAAACACCATTTCGCTGGGTGAATGTGAATAACAGAAGACAAAGGAGACTGAACGGACTATGGAAATGTTTAGGTGCATACAACCAATGAAAAATGGTAATACCAGTTGATGTCAAACTGGCTAACTCTAACGCAACATGAAAGTGACAGCAGAATGCATGAAGAAAGGGTTCTGTTATTCAAAGAAAATAATTTGCCACCCTCCTGAGCACTATGGTGATTTTGTCATATCTCTCTCTCTCTCTCTCACTCTCTGGGATGTTCGGCTAGACATTGGAGCTATCTATAGCAACCCTTTAAGTTTCAGTGGTAAATCCTTTAGCTGTATATTTATATAGCTGCTATATCAGATGTTTCCCAGACTACCAGAGTGGCACCTCCTTTGAGGTTCTAGAACACACATTAATTATATTGCAGAGAGACATATTAACTGCACTAAATAGTGAACTGATATAATACCTAATATTACTAACATTGCAATCAAAGTGAAGTCCATTAAATACAAAGGCAAGACATTACATATTAACTAGGGTTGTCAAAATAATGCATTCATTTTGGTAAAATAAGTATAGAAAAATAACACGGGAAGAAAATGTAGATCAATTATACTCTATTATGCACCTTAACACCATATGTCACCATGCACCGCTCAGTGGCGGCCATATTGGATGGATGTAGTGGCAGCTCTGTGTTGTAGTAATGGTTTGTATTTCTCCCACTGAGTGCTTTTAATGTGGAGCGACCATCAATGCTTTGGGCTGTATTGGTAGTTGGATGTTAGGTTTACAGCCCTTAATCTTGGAATGTTTTTCATACATCACTTTGTTTTCAAATTTGAGATGGAGAATTCAGCAGAACTCGCATAGAAACCAGAAGGTCACATTCATTTGTAAAAATATTTCTAACCATAACTGTAAGAACAAGCTGTTAGTCAACTATACTAACAAACAAAAAAACATTTGCAAAAGCATTTTACAGAGGCAAAGCAAAGTTGGCGTGGGTTTTTTGGTTACAAAATTTGATCAATGCTGTAGTTGTCGGTGTAGTTTGACGTTCAAGTCAATTAGCTCGCTAGTTTTAAACAAACTACGAGATGGAATAATTAGCAGTAAAGAAAATGTGTTCTTCATTGAATAAAGGTAATTGTTTTCCATTAATTAAAAGCTAAAGTTTTCCATTAATGTGTGGTGAACTTCACACTGCCAAGGCTTGTTTACTTTGTCACTTCACATCAATGGCAAATTGGATGGATTTTTAAGTGCTTCTCAGAACAAACTGATACAATTAATTTTGATGAATTAATCATGTTACAAAGCATGTCATTACTTTGATTTAATCACTTGACAGCTCTCATTATAATTAATACAGTTTATGGCATTTTCCAAATAGATGTGATGTGGACACAGAGAGGGAGAGTGAGGCACACACACCTTCATGTTGTCTTGTGTTGTGTGTGGCCCTGCTGGGACAGGAGGCATTGTGCTTGCATAGAATGAGGAGATTTGGAAGTTGAGTCCTGCTGTTGTGTCTCCCAGAAGCTCCGACGGAGGCTTTCCACTTGAATCCATTAGAACAGTAAGAGAACTGTTGACAACTGAGGAAGCAGAATATGCACAGACAGAAGATGTTTTGTATTGGTCTTTGTTTTTGTGTGTGCATGTCCATATATGTGTGTGTGTGTGTGTGTGTGTGTGTGTGTGTGTGTGTGTGTGTGTGTGTGTGTGTGTGTGTGTGTGTGTGTGTGTGTGTGTGTGTGTATGTGTGTGCACATCATGTGCAACTTCAATAAGATGCAAAATTCAAAAATGCTAAATAAGTGTGCTTCGATCTATCATCATTTATTATTCAGGGTAGCACTTATTCTGGGTTTTCTGCAGGAAAAGATCTTAAAATAACCTTCATTTCTCCCTTACCTCTGTCATAGATCTAACAAATGCTTAGTATCTTAAGATTGTTGTGAACCTTTTATTATTGAGGAGGAATTCCTCCGTCTTAGTGCCTCACACTAGGGCCCTGTGGACACACACACAATCCACGCCTTAGTGCCTCACCCTATGTCCAGTGGAACACACACACTATCCATGCCTAAATGCACACCTGCACACATTCATCTTTTCATAATATCCACATTTAGATATAACCCTAACCCAACTCTTACACATTCAGGAATATCATTTATAAAGTAATGCCTATTTCTTTTCAGTATGTATGAGCACCTATGATTTATACCTTTAAAGTGACCTCTACTCAAATTCTAGTTCTAGGTTCAAAGGTTTGTTATTCATCGTTGACCAAGTTAGTAGCCACGTTTTCTTTATGAGCAGAGGGTGACAAAAACACAGCCCCCAAGTGTCACAGACATTTTGTACTTGCCATCACAAATACTGGGAATACAACATTGGAAAACATCCACAAAACAGCCATGTCTGACCGAAGCACAGTGTTGACCCTGAGGACGTCTTTACCATTTGTGCCTAAAGCAGCACTTGTACTTGCAAATTAGTTTAAAGTTTAACTTTGCCCACAGACATATGGAATAGTTCCCTTAAGCAATGGTACACATCTAGATTCACTGGTAATACATTAATTTAGTTTGATCAAATAATGTGACGGTAAACAGTAAAATGCAGCCATTCTGTACCAAACTCTGCCTTAGCGGAAATACCGCTGGACAGAGACAAAAAACATCTGGGAGCACTTATTGGAAGACTTCTGCCGGTAAATAACAATAGATAAAGTTTCTCTGCACTCGTTGAAAAGAACCCAGAGTGAACATAATCAGCGTCTCAGTCTCTCAAGGTTGAATGTCTCTGCTAACAAAACCATTGATAATGCTCTCAAACAAGTATGACAATTTATTAAACCAAGGAATGCAAAGCATTTTTCATATTGGAAAACATTAAACATTAAAAGTAAAAGCTGTGAGGAGTCCATCCACACTCAGTGGCGAGCTCAGTGTATTCTAGTTACTGTCAATTGAGGTCTAACCATGACCACCCACATGATAAGCACAAAAGGGACTGGCCTCAGACCAGTTTCCATGGAGACTTGCCAACTCCCCTCAGTCATTTCCCCAGCAGGTTGCTGTGAATCCTTAAGGACACTGTGGTCCTCAGACACTGACAAGGCAACACAGGAGCTAGTGTCTCAGTCCTGGTAATAACACACTGTAGGCAGACAGTATAGTTCTATTTTTGAGCCGTCAGTCGTCAGTATCTAGTAGCACTGGCTGGCTCCAAATGAAAGCAAGAGAGTCATCAGAGAGTGCCAGAAGAGTTCCTGTTTGAGTGTGTGACACACTAACAGGCACTGAGTGTGCAGGCAGCTAGGCAACAGCGAAAGTAATAGCTAGCATTCTCATTTCTCAACACTTTCTGAAGGCACGGGCAAAAATAACTGGTTGTCAAACCCATGAGGGCTTCTTTCAACTATCACCTAACAGGTGCTCTGCATCTCTTTGAATGGTAATACACGAGAAAATCGTCAGGATGTGACAACACTCCCAAAGTTGTCTCTTATCGGCCCCCGAGGCTGGCTTCCAGAAACACTATCAGATAGTGCCTGTTAAACCCTCCAAGGGGACGACCCTGACAGTAAAGAATGGCAGGCATGCAAGGGGGGGCCTCTCTCCAGAGCTCCCGAGATCGCCATTTCAGTGTCTCTTTACCGTGACTTTCTCCCTTTGACACGTGGAGGAGAAACTCTCCACCACCGTCACGTCTAATCCCTTGACGCTGAGCTGTCTACCTGTTGATGATGTGTGCGGCTGCAACATATAAACAGCACATTGAGCCTCCCTTTGGTTTACTCTCCTTTAGAAACGTTACACAACAGGTGGACTTGATCTGTTAATGTCAGTGGTGGAGGAAGTACTGAAGTTTAGTACTTAAGTAAAAGTACAAGTACCCAGGAAAATAAAAGTAAAAGTTAAAGTAAAAGTACTACATCAACAATCCTACTTAAGTAAAAGTAAAAAGTACTAAAAAAAGTAAATACTTAACGTAAAGTAAAGTAATACTTAAAGTAAAAATGTACTTTAAGTATTAAAAGTAAAAGTACTCAATGGGTAATGGGTTGTCTCTTACAATGTTTAGGCTGTGCCATTTTGATAAAATAAATAGCTACTGGTAATATATGCCTCTACATATGTCATTACTAGTTATAATTATAAGCAACAACATTTGTTCATTGGAAAGGTTGGTGTAATTATTGGGCCTACCGTCTGTAATACTGTTCACACTCTATCTTTATTTTAATCTTTTGTTTAATTGTAAACGTGTAAAAAATGGAAATATGAAACATGAAAAACAAATGGAGTTGTTACACTGGTCAATGCAGAGTTTTATGCTCTATTGATTGCAGAAAAGAAAAAAATATATATTGAGTAACCCAAGATTAGGCATTAAGTTTGCATGCCAGGCAATAACCAGTCAATAGAAAAGGCAAATCTTCACGTTAGCTTGACATTGCTAAACTACCAGCTTTATCCTACCACTACATTAAATAAATAATCAAGGTCCAATCATGTTATTTTGATGCTATTTCTGTATGTCAACATGTATTTTTGCTGGATAACAGTATAAAATCATGTCAGTAATCACATACTTTATGCAAAAGACATTAACTAAGCATAGCAAGAACATAACTCGACCTGTTTCTCCAAATTTGAAGGCGAATTTTTGAAGGCTAGCAACTCCTTTTTTGAGGTAGACATGAAACGCACTGAAACCTCCACAAGTCATTCTTGGGGCCTCTGAACTTGTGAACATGTCTTTTAAATAGGGCCAAGGGTGGCTCATATCAGAGGGCTCAGTCGAGGCTACCTCTGGATCCATGTTAAATGATTAGACCGTTTGTCAGGCTGTCTGTTGAATGTTTAGGCAAATGGCAAGTCTACCACTCGTGCTGCATTGGAGCTGATAGAGACACCTGATTGGTTTAAACTTCCAACAGCAACGCAATCCATGTTTTTGTGTAGGCAACATTTTGGCGAAAATGTGTTCATAAAATGTAACGGGTAACAACATATATTGTAGAAATGTAACGGAGTAAAAGTATAGATTATAGCTCCAAAATGTAACGGAGTAAAATTAAAAAGTATTCACTATTATTTTGACTTAAGTAAAGTACGTACAAATGTACTTAAGTACAGTAACGAAGTCGAAATACTTTGTTACATTCCACTACTGGTTAATGTCACACGCCATTTGCCCACCATTACAAAAGATATGGCATCTTCAGAGCTATGCCTAAAAATGTCACCACAACACTCAGTTAGCTATCAATTATGTTATCTGTGTGCGCTGTAATCATTACATGGGTTGGTCTCAAATAGCACAACCTGGATATTTTCTAATACGCCGTATTAGAACGCCCTCGCTCCCCATCTGATTATGTCAGTCACACTGTGTGTCTGTCACATCCCAATTACCCAGAAAAACTGCAGTGATGACAGTGCCAGAGGAGAAATAGGTTTCGTCATAGATGAGTAGCCAAAGAAGAAATGTGTTTTAATATGGTTTAGTAGTTTTCTTGCCTTACATTAGATTAAGCATTAGTTCCCTTTGATCAGTTTTATTTGTGAAAGGACTCGGGTACCAGCCTATTACTTGCACCTTCTGAAGAATCTCAGGCTTTGTAACTTGTCAGTCATCTCTCTCTCTCACACACACACACACACACACACACACACACACACACACACACACACATAAACACACACCCACACACACACACACACACACACACGCCCTTAAAGGTTAGGTTGACCTCTCGGCATGGCTGTCCTTGGTATATGACACTGTGGTCAGAGAATGTGTCATTTCACCAGACCACACATATTACTATCAGTAAATGCAAAAACAAGACGCTTTCCTTTCAAAACAGGACCGTCGAACTAAGTCAATCATGCATTCAATATCCTTTACTTTAAGTAATATTATATTAAAGCACAAATTAATTTGTGAGTCTTGCTTGAGCCTTTCCAACCCCTTTGATAGAGGCTATAGAGGCTTTGGTTGGGTTATGACTCACAATTCACAGAAATTACATACACATTCTTTCTAGTGTTCTTTATTCTTCTATTGACATACTGTATGTTCTTTATTCTTCTATTGACATACTATACATAATAGTTCTAGCAGATAAATGGATAAATCAGAATTCATAGGAACAAAAAATTAAAAAGCACCTTCCGCTTTAGAGAGACAGAGAGAGCGAGATGTCTCATGTATGGTTTAGGGCCATGCCGGCACAGCACAGTTCTGAATGAGTGTGTGTGTCCAAGCAGTTTAGCTTTACAGGCAAACGAATCATCACACATATCCAAGAAAAGGGCTCCAATAACCAAAGGCGAAAAGACTCCCAAATATGTTCCAATGTGCCTAGAGTGTCACGAGAAAACGGTTACGAATATCAGAGGGAAGAAGAAGAGCAAAAAGGGAATAACAAGAAGAGAGACCATATGATATGCAAAGTGACAGAGTGAGGCAAAAGAACCAAAGAGGAATATCATTCTGTAAAAAGTCAAACAGCAACTTGGCTTCAAAAGCACCTCTGTTTATCACAGGTATTGTAAAAGTGCCTTAACCAAAATGTACTGCCCTGAAAGTATATGTTGGTTGAGCTACATTACATGCAACATTTTTAAAAAGAAATTCAGAATGATTAAATAACACCAGCCTCCTTCTCTGAGAGAGAGAGAGAGGGAGAAGGTGGGTGAGGCGTTACTGCAGCAGCAGGCAGAGGATGAAAGGGGTGAGTTGGAGATACAGTCTGGGTCTGATGGTGCAAGGATGAGGTGTTGGGGAAGGGAGCTGAGGGAGTGGAAGAGAGCTGTTTCTGAGGACAGTGCATCGCTCACGCAACTGAAAATGTCACATCCCTGTGAGCGGTGTTGAACTTGGTTGGTGTGAGAGAGTAGGGGTGAGAGAGTAGCTTCTGTTTTGTTTTTTTGTTAACATTGGCCAAGGCCTGTGTTGCATTAGCAGAGAGCTATCTGTGCATATCTTCCCAAATATGATCAGCCTCAAACTAATCAGACCCGGCTTGTATTGTGACATTTATGTTGTGTCTCTCCAGTAGGTCACAGATGCCTTGTGTGATGTTGCATTCGGCACTAAATTGACTCCAACTGATCTAAATGTCAGTGTGGGTTGAAAGTCAAAATTGCACACGCTGAGAACAAAAGACAAAGGTGCACACACACACTCACACTCCACACACACATGTCCTGCAGCACAACAAACTGAAAAGAGCTTTTTCATTATTTTTTTATTTTAATTTTTTTTTATCATTTTGTACATACAATGATGAGTTCTGGTTGAACAATTCCTCACACACTGATATAATTCATTACAGTATTGGAACCAGAGGTTTTTGGTCTGTATCACTGAGCTAACCTTCTGTTGCTTGTCAACAAGGCATTTGTTTGCTTTTAACTAAACAGTTTATGGTGACAAAGATATGACAAAGATCAATGCAAACTTTGTTTTTGTCCAATATTTGATCATTAATAGAAATAGTTATAGTTGAATTATTCTGTACTTGGCTGATTATTAGTATTTTTACTATTGTTATTATTATTATTATTATTTCATGTTTGTCATACAGGTTACAACATAAAACCACTACCAAGCCAGTAAATTAGTAACTTTAGAAGGTAGCATCTGGGTCTGGGGCTCAAACAATTTCCTGCACTCTTTCTGATGACCTCCATTCAGCAAGACAACCACAAAAAAACGGTCAATAGAAAATTGCCCTGTCCTACATTCACCATCTGTGGCCAGGAACAGTAAACACCCCCACAGGTGTCTTCAAGGCTGCTTATATATTCTACCTGCCAGTTTTTAGGAGACATGCTGTCAATCAAGTGGCTGTTGAGATGTATGCAGCTCAGGCTAAGCAGTGCTATGCCTTGTTCTGCTGGCCTGAAATTGGCAGGAGGAAGTGACATAACTTGGACAGACACTGGAAAAGGCAAATCTGTGCCCTTTGTGACAGGTGTCAGTGTCATATGTTGAGAGAGAAATCACCCATAATCATCATGATTTTTGTCATGTTAGCACTGAATGAGATGGAGCTCCATGAGCTCTGGATGGGGAATGCAGGAGAGCCAAAGCCCCTAGCATGTGCATATTACAGTGTAACACAGCCCATAGCATGTGCATATAACAGTGTAACACAGCCCATAGCATGTGCATATTGCAGTGTAACACAGCCCAAAGCATGTGCATATTCCAGTGTAACACAGCCCAAAGCATGTGCATTTTGCAGTGTAACACAGCCCAAAGCATGTGCATTTTGCAGTGTTCATTACATAGCCATATTTGCCAAAGGCTAAGATCCAGTAAAGTAAACCACATATAAAGCCTATTAACACTAATAACTATGCAAATACTAATCTCATTACATTACAAAAAGCTGCACAAATGAACTATTTTAATATAGGACACATTACCTCATCCTAACATAATTTAGAATTGATAACAAGAGAACTGACATGACATTTGCATATTGACACACTGCAATCAATCCCTGGACACTGCAGATGTTGTCTCCAACTAGAAAAAAGCACAATTACTGATAAGCAAAGCCATGGGAGTTCTGGACATAGTAAAGGCCAGTCGTCTGATGTCTATTTTGGCAGTGGAAGCTTTTTTTCACAGGACGACAGACTGTTAACACTTGTCCTATATCAGGCCTGTGACGATGCTTCGTCTGTGTTCTTAGACGTCTGAAAATAGTATGTGTGCCACCATGTAGTATGCCACCCAGTTAGACTTCCATGGCCTCAAGCACCAAAATAAACCACACGCAGACTCTTGGGTGTTAATGAACGCTGGTGAAGATGTTTTTGGATGTCCTGATAAGTAAATTCTAGTCACCGGATCAGCCAGGCCTTTTTTTATCCGGACAAAAAAAGTACAGCAAGTCTTGACTGTGAATCAGAGCTCTAAAGCATATGACTGACCGGCTTTGTCCGAAGGTCCCTCAAATACCTGTAAGAGAAGAGTCCTGTTTCAGCTGACTGTCTGTCTTTATTAGTTGATATCTGAGTGGAGCACAGAAGCAGCAGTGGTTCCAAGACATCAACATCACTTTCAACATTATAAAAGAATGGCCCTGTTTAGGTAGCCTTTGTCCAAAGAGACGTACAATGGAGAGAACAGTCAAGCTAAGAGCAATAAAAACCTGGTGTAACAATAAATACTACTTTATATAGGAAATAGAAAAACGACATAGAAAAGAAAAAAAGAAGTGCAGGAATGTTACTGCTGTAAGTGCGAGTTAAGCACCATCCGAGGTAAACATGAACTGGAAAATGTCACAGTCTTCTCCTTAATTACATGCAACAAATTAGCACAATTGCCTTTAATCAAAGTAAAAACTCATCTTTGCAATGTAAGGCAACTTCCACTAGATGTGTGCCTTTTGTACATATAGCACATGACATGCTTACATACACGCAAAGGTATAAATGCATTGAGGTGTCAGAAGGAGTGATAGGAACCTATCTGCATGTATTTCCATCACCCAGTAATCCTCACCCTCCTCATCTCTCTGGCCACCACCATAGATGAAACTGAAGCTCTACCTTTAAAGAGTAAGGCCACGATCAGATCAGAAGAGAACCTGCTTTAAAGAGAGTGAGAGAGAGCATATGCATTTTGCGGTCACTATGCCCTGCCGCTTCCATGCACAGCTCACGGTAAATGGGGAACATTCAAAAGAGCAGAAATAAATGCCTCCCTAGAAAGCATGCAAACAAATACATTAGAGGACTCGGTATGCCCTATCCTTACTTGCCCATCGTTTCATGCCTTATACATTTAGACAGAGGTTTTATCAAAGGGAATACCAGAGTCATTATTAATCCATGTATAAAAAGTAGGCAGGACATGGCCGTAAAGTATACCCCTGCAAGCCCCGCCTGTCAAACCGAGGTTTCACATAGGTATCCTCACTATGAAGGACATTAAAGTGTGCCTGCTCTGTGCTGAAGGAAAGGGCATAGGTGTCATTTACGCTGGGGACATGTCCCCACCGCTTCCTGCGATCATCAATTTAATCTCCACCACTTTTGACAACTGAAAATAAAATCTCCATACAGTGAATAGTAAAACTTCTCCAACAAGTTCTTTATCACCAGTTGAGAGCAGTCGAAAGCAATGACCTTGTTCCAGTGCATTATGTTAGCTGTCCATTTAAAATGCATGCTTTCCTATTCAATGTCAGGAACGTTATGTCTTCCTAGCTTTATGTGGGTTTTAAAATGCTCTAACAGAGATTCTAAGTGTTGCTTCCGTTAAAAGTTTGGTTCTGATTTCCAGTTCTAAACAAAAGAAAGTGCTGCATAAAAAGTCAGATTTGGTGTGTTGACACTAGCAATTCTGGCCAGGCTAATCTCTCAGTTAGCATAGTTCATCATGTCTTGCATAGTTATGCTTCATGACTTAAATAACAGTGAACCTAACTGAGTGCTACGTGGATAACTTTCAATGGCTCAGGAAAGGGTTTATTATCATTTTTATCATTATCAAGTTTTGCCGTATTTGGTTGGTCACTGGCGAAGTGTTCATAGCAAATTGGTTACACCAAGATTGTTGAACACATGCAGTAGTTGGAATATTTTATTGATAGGCTCATAGATGTCTGGCTAATCATGAAATTAGAGTCTCTGCTGTGAAGTGCACAGAACTTGACATAAAATCGGCAAAGTATGGCAATTTGATTGATGTGTTGTTTGCTATGTGATATAGCATAGTCAGACTCACACCCAAGGAAGTGTGTGTGTGTGGGGGGGGTGTAATAATCACTTTACAACCCCTGGATTAGATATCTGTCCTTAGAATGGAATGTATAGTTACAGGGAAATATATTTTCTCACTGCAAAGTTCTGTATCCGCTGGTCATGAATTGACAGAGATACATACCACTTGTTTTAACATTTAACATTTAACATTTTAGCATCACTCCTGAGAACATCACACATCACTCTACTACTTGGCCATATTGTTAATGTGTACTTGCCCAGTCTGTGACAATGAATAGCTTGTAACAGTGATTACTTTGTCACTTTAATTGATGAAGGATTCTAAGTTGCGTGTTCATTTGCATTTTTCAGTAGTTCTACACCCGCCACAGATCAACAAGACACAGGGTAAGAAGACAGAAAGCGAGAAAGGAAGAAAGACAGAGTGTGCGAGAGAGAGAGAAAGAAAGAAAAAGAGAGAGGGGGGGAGCTGGCTGCTGTAGATCTTCATTAAATGAGTGTTGACAGTGAACTCTGCTGATTATAATGAGCATAAATTGGCCTCTGTGTTTTGGCTTCATTACAGAAGCTGCTCGTCTAACAGCCAGGTCACACCAGTTCACTAAGAACACCATAAGAGGCCCTCCACAATTAACCAGACCTTCACAGGGACAAATTAACTTGCACAACAAGATAAAAACATTTAATTTCTCTTTACCACCACTGGTGTCATTAAGTATTAATATAGTAAAACCTCAGACTAGGGGGTTTTGCTCCAGGACTGTAATTTTTCTTCCTCAATCAGCATAATTAGAAAAACAAAAATAAGCATGGCCTCAGGGTAAAGCATGGCCTCAGGGTAAACTAGTAGGGGCCAAACCACTGGCAGGACCACAACATTGTTGGTGTGTCTCCATCAAATAACATGTACACATGAACGCTCACAGAGATCTGGGATCATAAAAAATATTATTGGTGTACCTTCAGCAAATAACACCTACACAATAACGCACGAGACACCTTTGTCAGTGTTCATCTGTGTGACCAGCGGTTTTCTCCTTCCTCTTTATCTTTCTCACTTTGTATGCATGTCACATGCTACACATAGTGCTCACATGCGGGTCAAATGCATGTTGGGATTTGGGGCTTATCGAAGTAAACAGTTCTGCAGACTTCAGGATTCCGAGGGGCTTACCAATCAAACTGCCTTAAGATGGCCATTCTCCCAGGGGTAAGTGTGGAGGGTAAATCAAGGTGTGCTTGTCACTTTGGCCATTAAGAGAGTTTTTTTAATTAACAGAAACACAAACATGTATGGTATGGTACTTCATTAAAACCTCTATCAGTCTGTCTCTGTTGCCATGTTAGTGTAAGCACACGTTAGGTTAACACGAAACAAGGGCAAAAATGAAAACCCGAACATTTCCTGCAAATATCTAAGGCTGGCCATTTGTATTGTGTAACCCCCTGTAACTAAGCATTTGTTGTGATAACTAATTAGCTGCCAGCCTCCATGTTAAATACTAATTAGCCACTACACTGTTAAGAGGAGACATTCTATATTTTACATATGCTTTCCACGAATCAGCCTACTGGTGTGTTCTGGAAGGTTCTTACTGTATATTCTCAATATTTAAATGGGAGATTTCTCTCTAATCGTATTACTGCATATTATAACATCCCCCAAACAAAGGGCTAGCGCCTGCTAAACCCTCCTATGAGTTGCAGGAAATAAAAGTAGGAGGAAGCTAGAAAAATAAAAGTCAGCTCTTTTGTTCCTAACTGAGATTTATTTAGCAAAATTATGGAGAAAAAAATGCTTGCATTTCCCATTAGAGGTAGAGTTAAACTTCTGTGTGAGTGCCTTAATTAAAATGTAATGTGTTGTCAGCTAAAAGGAGCGGGAAGTGGCTGATTTGGGGCAGGATGGAGGGGGTGGATAAACCTCAGGTGAGATCATTAGACGGCTCGCTCCGCAGACCTCGCCGCTCTGATGATGGAGAACTACTTCAGCTCCAATCTGGCCTGTAATCGCTCCAATTTGTTAACTAAATGAATCGTGTCCCACTCCGTCCCGAGGGACACATTGGGTTTCTGAAATCTGAATCGATGACAGAAAAGTCACCTGCTTTGCCTTCACTGTGCATCAATAACATAGGGGGAAAGTCGGTTTTGAGAAGCCATTCTGGCGATCATTAAACTAACCATTGGGTGACTGGGGAGGATGGGGAATTGTAAAAAGAAGTGAACGGGGATGAGGTGTACTGGTAGAATTGAAAGGTAAGGGAAAAAACTGGCAAGAAGGCGATCAAGTATGAGTGATAAGTCCAAATCAGGCTCTCTTTGGAATTGGGATGATGGAACAAATGACAATAGAAGAGGGAAGCCAAAGCCTGACAAATATGTGTGACAATCTGGCTTTCAGTATGATTTGAGGCCTTTCAAATGTATAGAGTGGAGGAGGCAGGGGAAAATGTATTCAACAGCTTTTATTTCCACAGTACATCAGCTAAAAAAGACAGCATCACCAAGTGGTGTTCAAAGAGTGGCCTTCATCATGAGCAGAGACAAGAACTCACATGGACACATTTCAAGGACCACTAGGAAATGATAATGGCTGCTCCTGATATTAAAGGTAAATGTTCGTAAGAGAACTCAACACACAACTAGATAAGACACTAAGCACCTTTTTTGGACAGTCGATCCCCAATTTTGCTTCATCATGCCATCAAATCCAATCAGATCTGTGTGCTTGACCGTTTGTATAGTGAAGGCCTCTTATCCAGTATTAGACCAATGCTGTGGGTTAAATGTCATTCAAGGGGAAGCATGGCTCTAATGATATGGAGACGGAAAAAGGGACAAAAACAAGTAAGTAAAAAAGAAAGGGACTCTCTGCTGTAGGGTATTTTACAACTGTTTTCTGTTTGTGCTTCGACATTGAAGCATTTCTGTGTGCTTTAGACAGGAGAAAACCTTTCCTTGTACCCTTTTTAGCGTCGTTTTTTTTAAAAGACAAACAATACAGGTTTGTTTATATTGTCTCCCAAAAACCTTTTTACTTAAGTTCAGTCAGAGTTCAGCCAGCATGGCGCATGTAAATGGATGAGAGACTCACGCTACCTCTTTACAAGGGAGTGGAGACATTTGTATTCCAGCCAGACGGGGCGACAGCAGGTGGACGCTCTGAGCTCACAATAATGCTCCAAATACCAAAACATCTCAAAAAGCCTTGGCAAACTGCGGTAGTCACTGTTGTATAAACAGCTACATTAGCTTCAGCAAATGCTATGGATGGCTAATAATTCATTTAGATCTCCCAATTAGAGATGGGTGGGGTGATAACTGACAAACAGAAAGACAGACAGACAGACAGACAGACAGACAGACAGACAGACAAAACAGAGTGGAGACCAGCGCTCAGCATCAAGTTTTCAGCAGTATTTAAGTTCCTCTTAATAGGGTGCAGTTTATGCATCTGAATATTTCCAATGCCCAGTCTAAAATCTAAAAGTCTATTTTCCTTGCACCCTGCAGCAGTGCCATTCTGCATTACATTAAGGTCCAAAATGAAGGCCTGGAGGTGTTCAATAAATCCATGTGTCAGTGGCCTTTGGCTAATTAGAGTAGTAACTATCATCACTCGTTATTTCTCTCTCCCATGCATGCATAGTGGATTTGTTACATTTTGTGCCTCCCTACCTCTCTCTCTCTCCCTCCCCCCTCTCTCCCTCCCTCCCCCTATCTCTCTCTCCCTTCCTCCTCCTCCCTCTCTCTCATGACTCATGAATGCATTTCAAATTGGCATGATTTGTTCGCTCTGTCGTTCTTGTTTTCTTTCTCTCTCACACACAGAGACACACAAGCAAATCTTCTTTAGGCTGCTCACTTTTTCCCAAATGACTAATGCTTTGTGGAGGTGGAGTCACAGTACTGTGAAATAAAAAAACATCAATTACCTAGCATATCTAATCCCTACAATTAAATCAAGTCATTCAATTTTAGGGTTCATAAACAATAAGGTAAGTAAAGTGTATTTAAAGAAATTAATAAAATGCTAAATGCATTTAAATAACGCTTTTTAGCATAAACATATAGGGTATGTACAAATCAGCTAAGTTCTTTTGATGTGTAAACAAAAGCAATGCATTTTTCAAATGAGCCTCATATGCTTCAATAATGATAGCATGGTAATGAGTGAAAGCATTTGCTATTGAATAGGACAAATATTGAATAGTCTTCTTATTGTCAGGTATGTCAGCTTGTAGGTGTAGGCAACCAAATGATCTGGTCCTTAATTGAACTGAAACATGATACTGTAGGACATTACTTTATGTCTCACTTTGGAATTATGACTTTGGACACCAGCTACATCAATGGTATTACCATCAAGTATTTAAACTCCTGAAGCCTGTCCTGAAGCCAGATTCAGATTCGATTTCTTTTTTGATTGGACGACACCTGTACATCAATCAAAACAAAGGTTTTCTTCATATTCCTGTCAGACCCAAGCCAAAAGACTTTGATGAAAGTAAGAATCATTTAATTATATTCTTGTTCAATGTAATATGTGTAACAGGCAAATTAATTACACACACACACACACACACACACACACACACACACACACACACACACACACACACACACACACACACACACACACACACACACACACACATATCTTTGCAGCAGGCTATTTCTATCAGCCTATCATCCTGTTTGTCTCTATCTCTGTGTGTCTCAACACTTGTTTCTGTTCATTATCAGTCAAATGGCCAGTGAAGGGTCATTAGGCAGCATGTGATGCACTTAATGCAAATAAACATTTTGAATAATAAACACATTGCGTCTTTTGATTTGTGAACACATTAAGCATGTAATTCTGTACGCATGCCAGTACCCAATTACCCAGAACAGAAAATGACGAAGGAACCCTGATGGCTAGGATAAGAGAGCTTTTTGAAAAGCACCAAAGGAGACAGACAGCATAGAGAGAGAGGCTGGCACGGCCTACATAAATCTCATTTCCATAATTGCTCTTATTGTGTCTAGGGCTATACTCTGGAGCTGAGACAAGACATTGTAAGTATACAACTTAAAAACATAACCAGCATTTTAAATTGTTGGCGTAAGGGTCCATCTCAAATGAAGAAGCATTAAGGACCACTTATTGGCACATCCTGGGAGAGAGACAGGCTCTGTTTCTCCGTATAATACCTCTTGACTGTGATTCTTTGGCCTTCTAAATGTATGACTAAAAAGTGTGAACATCATGCATTTTTCATTTGTAGTTATTAATACAATGTTTGGTTGTTACATTTAATCTAAAAACAATTAGCAAGCTGTCAGCAGATAATTAATTCTGTTTAACTCCGGAGAGAGGACAGGCCTTATTTTCATCTCGGCTCTCCTTTCTCAGTGCCCACAGAAAAGGTTAGCACACAGAGCCTCAGAATTCAAATACCAGCAGCCCTTCAAAGGGCCCAGTCTTTGCTCTGATAAGGTTGGAGGTGAATATCAGACTGTTTCTTTAACTTTTTAAAGGTTGAGACCAGAGGGGAGAAAGATATCGCATCAATGTCATTTTCCTTATCATCACACCTTCCTCTTTGACCATTCGTCATCCACCCAGTGGTCTGCTACAAGAGAACACATTTACTAATTTTACTCCCGTGAAAGGTTCAGCTGCGGGGAATTCATGCCACAAATATGTCTGCTGTGGTTTCAACTCTTCAGATAACCAGTGCTCAAGAAACAGAGATCAGAGGTCAAATCTGTTTGAGGAACCCGAATCAGCAGCTTCCATTAAACAAATGAGTTTTATTACACTGTTCTGTGCGAAACAGAGGTCTTTTTTGTCCAGAAGACCACAAGGTACATTTGCAATTATAAAAGATTTTTATTTTTCAAGGGAACAAAGGACAGATGAGGCCAATTGAGCCGCTTCATTAGGCTTCGGTCTGCCTCCTGTCAGAATCAGTGTTGCATTAGTCCAGTAGCAGCAGCAGCTCACTGGTCAGTGGCGTGGCCATAAAGGCATGACAGATGGCCAAATGGAGGAGCTTTCTCTTTTAAGCTGCCTAATTGAACGTATCTGTGCTCCTGGACAGGTCACGCAGTTGCAAAGCAGAGCCAATCTGGACTGAATTTAATATGGGGAATAAAAGCGGACATAGCAGCAAATTGCAGTTCATAAACTGATATCCCCTGGAAAATGCAGTTAATCTAATAATTCATGTCAAGTACGCATTTGCCAGAAAATAAACAGTCAAGTCTATTTGCACAGAACTTTTCCCAAGTATAGTTCTTAGAATCCAACCTCCATTCCACGTTCCCCGGACAGAAGAATAGACTAGAGATGACTGCTGTGCACATAGTCTCTCGACTCCTGTGTTAGTGCTGAAATAATATCATTTGAGAGGTGATTATAATGCGCCAGGCAGCCCCCATCCAAACCCCCGGCACCACAAGCTGGAGAGTCCGCCAAGGAGTTGAGGGAACGGCGAAGAGAAGGGAGGAGGATGGAGACGAAAGAGAGCAAAGGAGGGAAGGAGCGAGAGAGCAGCGAGAGACCGGGGGTAAATTAAGCATGTTAAGAGACACTTTTATCCATTCCACTCTCTCTCCCCCAGGCTTTTCTCCTCCTCCAGCAATTACGCTCTCGCATTAAGACTTACATTGGCATTTAGGACATTAAAATACACTCACACACACACACACACTCACACACACACACACACACACACACACACACACACACACACTTACACACACACTCATACATCTGACTGATTCAGAGTGATGTTTTATGCAATAGTTGGTCACATTTCATTGGCTTAGTACCTGTGAGGGGACTGGTGGAGGTCAAAGTTGAGAGAAACATCGCCATTAGTACTCCACTCCAGCACTCACTTCCTTCAAGATAAAAGCAGCTAAGGAGGACAAACTTACTTTTGTTGGCAATTTGTTTTCTAAATCACACAAGTATAAGAAAGTAAATCTCCACCAATTCAATGTCACAAATCAATATAGCCAACATGGATCCCACATACAGTATATTCCTACTGTGTATTTTAGGTGAATAATATATTTGCCTTAATTTGATGCTTTTGTTATCATTGTTGCAATTCGTTTTCACATTGTAAATCAATGGGGCTCTATGTTATTGGTGAGGCTATAGAGCCCAAATATGTTTGTCCAAATGTGAGTTGTATCTCTCTCTTCAGCACAAGCACTACTAGTAGGAGTGAATAGGCAGAATAGTGATGTATTCAGTCTTGCAAGTGGAAACCATTAAAGCAAAAACCAGCGAGATATAAGTGTAAGTAATTGTTAAAGAGGCCATTCACAATGGGAAGGCTAAAAAAAGCCTGTGGGTGTAAATACATGAATGAACACTAATTAGACTATATTCAGGATCAAGCCAAAGCAATTAACCCTTCAGTGCGGAGTTCACACATGCAGTCAGGGAAAAGGGGTGTATTTCAATAAATATATTTTCCAATTTTATCTATCGAAAAACTGAAAGAGGGAAAGAAGAGAAGACAAGAGAATTGGTATAAAAGTGATACAAGTATAAAAGTCAGGCTGTTTTCAAAAAGGCAGGGTTCACAACCAAAAGCACACGTTAAGTCTATAGAAGTTAATATAGTCTAAATATTCCCAGGTACTACCACAGAGCTGTGTAGAATGGGAATTTGACCTGTCAAACATCTGTAAACATTCAGTTTAGTGAACATCAAGCCTCTTAGTCAAAGTAGGCAAAAAGATTGCCTCTATCGACATCATTTATTTATTACCAGGATGTGCAACTGTGGCCCTGCTTATGAATTTATATTTTGAAAAGCTTTACTGATTCATTTGCATGTAAAAACAAACACCATGGTTGAACAACATTTCTAATCGTGCCACTATTAAATGCTGTCTTACTCTTTCTGATGACACCCCCGTCTCAATTTTCCAGTGCTACCAAATAAAATGCCCTACAAATACACCAAACGCAATGTATGGAGCACACCACAGTCTTACTCTATTACTGTTTCTCAGAGAATGTTCTCAATTCTTCTGAATATGTTGTTCGTTTGACTCTAGGGATGAGAAATGTGCCCATCCATGGAACTAACAAATAAATGACTGATTACTAAATTAATGACCGGCATATTTAAGCAGAGGTTGCACAAAACAGCAACACTTTACTTGAATCTTGCAACATAATACATAACACAATCCCTGTCCTGTCCTATTATTTGTTTGTGATGACAGCTGATGTACAGTGATTTGACCGTGTCACGTTACCATTATCCAAAGTACACAGAGTCCTAAAACGGAAAACAGACCTTCTTATTAAAGCATCTACTCTTGGGTCCAAAGTGTCACTCCCCTGGCCTCACTAGCTATGAAACACTGCGTTAGTGTTAGAACTGAGCTATGAGAGAGTAGAACTGTGAGAATGGATGTGATTTCTTTAGGACTTGTCAACAGTGTCTTCCTCCACAGACTAGCACTATAGGCTTTCAAGGACACCACTGTGTCAATACTGCATCATATACCACGACCATGCAGTGTGCTCCATTAGGTGCATGTGTGGATATCAAAAAGCAAGCATAGACACAAATGCACCTTTGCTTCTGAAGGCCATGAAGACCAGTCCTCTGTCATTAGTAGTCGAAGCAGATCGCTGCCCAAGGGCAAAAGGATAGAAGCATGCATTACGTTTCAGTCAGGAAAGGAGGCATCCATTCTAAATTGTATTTGTGACACTGTAGCACTTTCATATTGAAAATGTCATAAATAAAACAAACCGGTACAAGGGAAATATTCAATACCCTTCCGCATCCACCTTCAAGTGAAAGGTAAAGCAGGAACGGAAGAGCACAGAGAAGAAGAGTAAAGAAGGAAAGGGGAGGGGTGAACCTGGAGAAGAGAGGAGATGAAGACACACAGCATTAGTATGAGGGAGACAAAGGTTTATGGCTGTGTTCAAACTGCAGAAAAAATCTGATTATTTTCCCCACATGTGGCATGGAACTGATTTTTGGCAGCATTCTGAACAGCAAAAAGAAGCATAGAGTCGCAGTTTTCAATTCCGATCTGAGCCTCACTCATGTGGAAATAAACCGTATATGTGACTACAATCTGAACAGGCCACGTTTTTTTTTATTTGCTTATCCTGTCAATTCACATCATCAGACTACAACTGCTACGTAAGATACGTTTCGTGTCATACACTTGTGTACCCTTGACTACAGAGAGAGCAGAAACTGAAGGTAGAGGCTAAGGCAGCGTGTTCAGCCTCCTCCACTTCAAAAACGTCACTTGCATGGTAATACAGTGATTACTGTGTTCTCTATCTTCGGTACTACATTAAATGGAGGATTTGTTTATGTGCTCCAATGTCATTTTAGGACAGTTAACAGTTTAAAATGCACATTGGGATCAGATTCAGGTCACATTTTAAGGCAAATAAGAAGTCCAAGAGAGAGAAAAAAACGCAAGCCTTTGAGTATGCATGATAGTGCCACTCAAAAAGTGTTTTTCTAAGTGTTACTTCTAACACTTCTGCCTGACGGCTCTCATTTCTCTTTATAACTCCAGCTATAATCCAGACTGACTCCACTGTCGTATGGGAGAGAAAAACAGTGACAAGCACCATCTGCTGGTGAGACCAGAAAAATCCCTCTCCCACATTTTCCAATTCTCAATGCTCACACTCATCTCTACTTATTTAACCTCTTCGATCTCAATATGTTTAAGTATGCTTAGGTCTTACACAGCTTTATTTGGTAAGAATGTGGCACCTACCAACTGAACATTATCATACTCTGCTGGGAGAACAGAGATCTACTGAAATACAAATACATACTTGCATGGGCATCAGATATGCACACTATTCTACGGACCAATAATTTGAACTGGTATTCCCTGCCTTCGTGTTAAATGACCTTAGTGAAAACCATAATGGGTAAAATAGAAAACCCCTCTACACGCAGGCCTTGACACCGCTGGCAAGGACAGCTGCCGTGCCAAACATAATTCCCAAAATAACTGCACCTGCCTCATGCATGTCGTTTAGCAGAAGAGCAGAGAGAAGATTATTTAATTACAGAGGGGAGCTTCCTCCTATACACGCAAACAAATGATGAAGTGGAGATTGAGTTTTTTATAAAGAGAGAGAGAAACAAAGAGACAGACAGGGTGTGTGTTAGTACATGCCTGTGAGTGGTGTATGTGTGTGTGTGTGTGTGCGTGTGCGTGTGCGTGCATGTCTGTGTGTGTTTGTGTGTGTGTGAACAAAAGAGATAGCAAGAGAATAATTTTTACAAAGTGATAATGAGATTCACAGAAGGAGTTTTGGATATGATAAATATGTAAATAGAGACTAAAATAACTGATTAATAAACAGGACAGGTTCTGTACAGTTCAGCACATGAACATAAGCACACTCTGATGATTTGAGTGAATGAGTGAGTGAATGTGTGCGTGCGTGCCTGGTGCATGTGTGTGTGTGTGTGTGTGTATGCGTGCGTGCGTGCGTGTGTCAGTGTGTGTGTGTGTGTGGGCATTATGTTTCTTCTTTGTGCGTGAACACTCAGCCTGTGACATCTATCATGTAGAAGGTGGTGATTATTATGTACATTTTCCACAACAACACAGTGGAGGGACACAACGGAGAAGAAAGGGGACGAGGGAGTGCAGACGGAGGGATGGATGTGCCTCTCAACGTTTCATCTTAATTACGTGTCGAGTGTTGCCACCCACGCCTTTCAGCTGAGAAACATAAATCAACCGTAACCTCACACATCTGCAAACACACACACATCTGCAAACACACACACACACACCCAAAGGCACATATACACACAAAGAGATGTAAACACACATGCACATGCTAACATGCACAAAGAAACACACTTGCACACAAGCACAAACACACAAGCAGATATAGAGACGCACACACACAAATGCAAACATACCCTTTCAATTACAAAAGAAAGTAAATTCAAAACTTCATGACAGAATGAGCTATAGACCAAACAGATTCAGCAAACAAAAGCAACAGCTTTCTTCTTCGCATAAAAACGACTGAAGGTATAAATCCATCATTTGCATTATCAGAAATTACACATATCTCTCCTGAACAAATTGCCCCACAGAAAGACACCCCGGTTCATTTGTTATCCTTCTCAGACTCACAAGTGCTAGGAACATATAGTTTGCTAATATGATCATTTCTATTTATTAACACTGCTCAGTGTGCTTGGTGTGCCTTTCCATGCAATGTTTCAGTGTGGACTTTCTGTTTAGCTCTCAACTCAAACTGCTTCCACCTCTGAGGCACATCTGGGTCTGGGCCCAAATGCAAGCGTGGAGTGACAGCCTGATCAAATCATTTAAGAGTTGATACTGTTTATAATTGGGTGGGTGGAATAAACATGTTGGTAACCTTGACAGTAGTTCCAGCTAAACTAGTAAACTTGCACTCCAGCCTCCAGCCTGAGACTAACTAAGTCCAACGGTCATAAAATATCAGAAAGTATCCATGGATACCACTTTATTCAGTATGAATTCAAAGATTATGCTTAGGCTTCCCCTTCTTACCTCTCCCTTTCTCTCCTTTTCTCTACTTCTCCTTCACTTTCTCTGCTCTCCCTCCCTCAATCATCTATCATTCACTTCCACCATGTTTAATTTAAGTCATTGCTGAAACATGAAGCATCATGCTGGGCTACCATTCAAAGTCACAGCTAAATCTTTCCAAAAGCAGCCCTCACACTCCCTCTCAATGCAGCGTTGCCAATTGCTAATGGAGCCCATACTGTTCCATTACATCACAAAGTAACCAATGGCCTGACAGAACCAGCAAATGAGATGATTCAACTCAAAGGTTAAACATCACCCAGAGCATTTAAAAGCTTTATATTTGTAGAGGCTGTTTCGCTTGATGCCAATGGAAGCCAAACAAGGACACAGTATTCATCTAAAGCCACTTTCCAACCAATTACCTCCTAAAAAACCTGCTTGCAGAAAGTTTCTTTGGCCCCACATCTTTCCTTACGCTCCATCATCTAGGTGACAGGGGATACAATTGAGTTTGTCTGGGCCTGAAGAAACAACCAAGTGTTCTTTTCTGATCTGTTAAACACAAATGTGGGGCCGGGGACTAGGCCTGTCAGGTACAGCGGGGAGTCCAAACCACTGCAGAGACACTGATAGAGACAGGCATGTTAATGAGACCAAAGCCATAGTGCTAATACGGATGCTGAATGGGACGGGTCTGCTGCGGGTATGTTGCTTGCTTAGTCAGAGACTGACATAGAGAGAGGGGCTTAAATGTGTGTGTATCCTTGTGAGAGCACGGAGTTTAGAGAGATTGCCCTTCCCGTTGGTTGCTGTTAGAGTCATGCTTCTGCAGGATGTATAAGGTTGTCTCACTCATTTACCTTGTGTTTTTTTTTCATTGATAGCAGTGCATCTAATGTTAAGATTTCAGACAAACATTTATCATAAATGCAGATGCTTTTGTCCAAACAGCACAGAAGTACATTTCCATCAGCAACTGTGTCTCCTGGATATTGAACTTATGAACTCTATGTTGTTATTACCTTGCATGACTCAATCTCAAATTGTGCTAAACTGAAGACTTGCCAGCCCTACTTATGATTTATAAACGCATTACTCAAGGCAAAATTGGTACTGTATTTCAGCTCATAATGCATTTGGATTTCTGTATCATATGTGCATAAAAGCAATCCTCTAGCCAAACAGAAGCAGTGTCTGTCCTGGGAAAGTGATGCCCAGGACAGACACACACACACACACTTTTGTACGGCTCTCCATTAAAATAGCTTTCCATTAAACCCTCCATTAAAAATCACAGTCTGAGGATTAGAGTTCAGAGCACCTCTGTTTAAAATCTGCACACCCCCATGAGGGTTGCCTGTGTCACCACTACCAGACACTTACACTGCACGGACACTCTTTCAGGGGTAAAGGATCAGACTGTCTCAAATGTACATTGATGGATGATGAAAAAGAAAAAAATAAGGATAACTTTATAAATAATGAAATGGATAAGCCAGTTCCAGACAATGTCAAAAAAGCAGACTGTGGCTTAAAGGGTGATGAAGCATAGACAGAGAAAATAGGCCTTAGAGTTTTTTGAGAGGTAAAATGGCCCAACTAAAACATGGGGAACTAAATGAGGAACACCAACGGAAGGTTCAGTAGAGCATGCATGTTAATCACTCAATCAAGACACAAGTACAATCCACAATGGCAGAAATAAAGCCAGACACTATATTTTTATATGACTTCTAATCGCATGGCCACACTGAAGGTTGTGAGACATGACATGACCTTCTCTTAGCTGAGCTGAAATAGATCTTTGTTAACATGTTGCGTTAAGGGCCTGGAAGACTTTGTGGCAATCACTCTGTGGTTTACAGCGACGTTCAACCTCTTTCTGATGGCTGACAGATCGGCAGAGATTTGATATCTAACAATAATTAGAGAGGACATGCAGGAAATAAAAAACAGGCCTCCATACTCATCACCTACCAGCTCACAGTCAGCACTCCAGCAGTCATGAAAACAAGCTCCCTCCGGTATCAACTCAGTTTCCACACTCTCATGTATGATGGGGAAGTGTCTGACCAAAAAGCAATGGCGCACATTATATTGTCTGACAAAAAGAATGAGTCAGTGGGAAAGAAACATCACTATAGTCACTCTTTAAATGTTAATAACAGTGCCCTTTTTTAAGATGTTCTACAGTGTATTTTTTCCCCCTGAGAATCTTTCTGCCTTGGCTGATTCGGAAATGACTCCTGCACTCATTCCATTCTCCATTCTCCATCTTTTGCTGCGTCTCTGTCTTTCATGTTCTGCACAACCCAATTAGTTTGACTGACCAGATGCAGAAGGCCGCCCCTTTTGGACAGTGTTCTGTTAAAACCTTCTCTAGACTCCTCCATAGGTTCATTGGTGTGTAGTTGTCTAGCTCAGAGGTTCTCAAAGAGGGGTCCGCAGAACCCTGGGGGTCTGCAACATATTGCCTTGGGGTCTGTGAAAAAGTCTGGCTTCCAAAGGTTTTTAAATTTTTTAATAAAAAAAATGTAAAAAGTTTACTGAGTAAAACAAAAAAAAGTAATACGAGTTATCAGATTAATTTTAGTCTCCAAACTTTTTATCGGTAGTGTGCCTCCAAGAAAACTGTTGCAATATGCCTAAGGTACATTGTACGGCACAGAATGCAAATGTCAGCTGTCAGCTAAGGTGATCAACCGATTGACACTGGATAAAGTGACAAAACGTTAATACAACAGCAAGGATTGACAGGATTATCAATGAATAACATTACTTTCTGAGGGCTTAGGTAGTTGTTGTCAACTTGCTATTGTAAGCTTCAGTTTCATGGCTCCAAAAACAGCGAAATTGCTATTTGCTTTGTGAGGCGTCTCAAATTTTCTTCCAAAATACGGGTAACATTTGCAGCTTTGTCCTGAATCAACAAATATCTTGAACTGCCATATTCTTCAAGTTGTCTACAAAATGTGCATGACGTGTTGCGATATTACTTAAAAAAAAAAGGCCTTCTACCTTTTACCTAATGAGGTGTGCAAACACTATAGAGATACTAAAACAGCGCCTTGACAAGCCATGGAGCACTGCGTGGACACTGATGCGCTGCATCATAATGTGCATCTGGCCCTTAAATATAACATTACAGACCTCTAACGGCCTAAATGTCAGAAATGTAACTTAGCTAATTCAAATACTGGTCATTTAATTTGTATATTCAATAGTAGTTTCACACAATTCCAAACTGATAGCTTGCTAGATAGCCTTAGCCTGTTCCTACTTGTATAAAACGTTAGCATGCAGTAGGCCTTCGTAAGCATATTATGCTATCTTACACATTTGCTTTTTAGGAGATCCGTTATTAACGACTACAGGTTTTTAATGTCTGTTAAAAATAAATCTTCAGAATCATCTCCGTTGGAAAACTCTACAATCTGAGTTTTATTGGAAAACCCTACAATCTGATGTATTCCATCAATATGTTTTTATGTAAGGTAAACTTTATTTAGCTTCTCAGCACATTTCACAAAAAAAATAATTTAAAAATCTATCCTACATACTGCCAAGTAATGCCAAATGTAATAAAATTACTATCTAAAACTCTTGTGATATAAGTACTTTATGTTTTAGAGTAAAAGAGTCCAAAAGCATATAACATTAAAAATAGCTATAAGCCTATGTTTTAATTTGGAAAGCTATTATGAAAGGATCCTTGAGGAGTCCCTGGCCCCATACAATTTGAGAACCCTGGTCTAGCTTCTCTGTCAAAAACATGGTTGAATTAAAAATCTTTTCATCACACTATAAACTGGTATTATTAATAGTTTGCATACCACCATGATGACTACAGCTATTATCTTCTTAATACAAGATCATTTACTATTATTTATTCATCACCTTTAAGGGACTTACCTAGGCTTCACATCATCTTCCATGGATAGAAAACTCTGACCAGGCAGGTAGGTGAGTCTCATGCCCCAGAGAAATCCTGTTTTTAAAGACAACGCTCTTCTCTCCTCTTCACTCTTCCAACATCTGGAGGACCAGGTGGTCTACACTCGTCCTCCCTAATTGGAAGCTGGGGGGGAAAAGGGGTGGAATACCCCTTAAAAATCAGGTCTGAGGTCAGCCACAGCAAGAATGCACTCGCACAGAAACACAATTTAAGGATGTCTTGCTTCCTTGGCACAGGTCTTCGATTTTTCAACGAGGGACTGACCCCAAACCTCGGGGCAAGCTGAACTCTACTTCTCACTGGAAGGGTTGAGTGGGGAGAGAGCATGGGAGAAGGAAACACAGAACAAAAGAACAAGTGCAGTGGGAAGAAATAATGCTGAGAGAGAGAGAGAGAGAGAGAGAGATCCCTCCTAAATGGCTTGCTGGAGGAAAGCAATATATTACCCACCATATTACCCACCAGCTGTGAGTGGGGAGGAGAGGAATGCAATGAGACCCTATGATTCTTTCAGCAGCTGAGCTATTAACACACACGGATGCATGAACACACACAAATAAATCATGAGTACACAGACTCAAACCAATATCTCCATTTGAATACAACATGCAAAATAAAACACACAGAGGCAAGGATTTGTCATGCAATGTATATAAAATCTCCAGTCTATTTCCTACGGCTGTCATTTCCAGACCAAGCCACTATTTTCAATGGACAACCACCATGCCAAGACGCTCCTGAAAAGGCCATCTACCAATATTCACATCACATTACCTGCACTATTGTATCATCATGACTAAACAGCAGCACCATTATACCCATTCAATTCCATTAAGTCTTTTATCAAAAAAGACAAATAACAACTTATCACACTGCAGAGACCCAGTATGCATTTTGTGGCAGAACCAATGAAGTAACTGACAACATCTGAGTTTACACAGATATAATAAAGTTTTATTGATTCCTGAAAATCCACTTTAATGAGGAACATTATCCAATTACAGGCCACTCATTCTTCCAACTGAAATGCTTCTGTGTGGTATAGTGCCTTTGCAGACTTTCACATTGGCTGGCTACAAGATTCCTTTGTTCCTAAACAGACTGAAAATGTCACAGCAAGTGAACAAACCACAGACTGTTCCTACGACACTTTGATTAATAACAACAAAGGGTCACACTGCCCCTAACAAAGAGGCCAACTCTGACATCCATTGCACCTCCTGACGCTTGCCCCCACAAACCTGGCAGCTCAAACCGACTTCATTTCAGTGCTTCAGAGTAGAGCTGCACAATAACTAAAGTACTGGACCCAGGGGAGAACACCGGCTCAACCTTTTCCAAGACTATTGGTGCTGGGGATCTTATTACCTGAAAACAATTTGAAGCCTGTGCCAATACTCCTTCAACAATTTACAACAGGCGTTGCTGACCTTGGACCCAAAAGGTAGCTGGAGGTAACATCAGACAAAGAGAATAAAAAGTTTAACTAGTATCCTAAACTAAGGGAAGTTTTGTGACAATTCCATTTGGTTTCTTCGTATGGTCATGTGGGTGGTTTGGGTGGAATGACCTCCTCCTGCAAATGTAAATTCATACAAATATAGTAAATGAAATAAGGAACACAAATATAAAGGCAGTAGGTGACAGTGATGTCCATTTGCAAGACACAATCTCACATTTCTAGCATTATCACCACCAGGCACAAGTTGAGCCTTTTCTCTCCCTTACTCACCAAGAAATGGTGGATTCTAATATCATAATAACATGCAAAATAGTGTATAGTGTGAAAGGAAGACGAATCTCTGATATGTATCAGAAGAAGCACAGGGATGATTGTGATGTCTATTGTTGCTGGGTAATGGAATGGCAACAAAGGAATAATTATTAGAACTATGTGTAGAATGGCACGCACATCTTTTTCTCCCACAACTCTTTTTCCCAACTGTACACACAAAGCACATACTGTAGCCTTGAGTCTGTCAGAATGAAAGGGTCACGTCTACATTTTAAAAAGAAAATGCAAAATAGCTACTAAACTAAACTGCAAACACTTTGCACATAGACTTGCAGAGGCTATTGTCAAGAGACAATATTTTAAGAGCCGGCATATTTAAAATGTAATGATTGAGTCATACAGTGCTGGAGGAGCTGTGAAGGAACACAGTGCTAGGTTATTCATCCGTTTTCATGTTGTATCTGAGTAACTTGGCTCCAAATACTTTTCATATATCAGAGAACATCTGCGTCTTATCTTGACATAATTTTTGACAGCGCCACTGCATAAAATGCAAATGTTGACTGTGTAGCCACAACATGCTGCCAATTTTACTACTGGGCAACATTTTGACCAAAGAGTGCTGCCTTTGCTTCCATCGGATGATGATATTACAGTCAGCCTAATATGAAGTAACTTGATAGACATAAATATATTGTGCAGGGGGGCCCATCTCTTTAAATGTATTAAGTCCTTAAAACCATAAAGACCTCCACATATGACACTGGCTATACTGCCAGCTGAAGCTTAATCAAGTTACCAGTCTAAAGTCTCTCAGTGACCTATCCTGCTAACATTACCCTTGCTCTCTCTTGCTTTCTGCACCTCAGAAGCAACTCCCACAAAACACTTATAGAGATATATTCCAGACAGAGGGGTGGACACAGCAGGAATTCATCTAAAAGGGTGTCTTAATGAGAGTTTGTTCATCTGCTATAGCCAGGGTAGAGATCTAGGGAGCATCATTGGTCCAAAGGTTTGCTCAACAAGACTGAAAAAAGCATAATCTTTAAAGCTGTGTGTAGGTTTTGAATTAAAGAATGATGGAAAAGTGACAAGTACACTTCACTCATTCACCACCTCATGACCTCTATGGTAATATTGTAAGCTTTAGATTGCCTAGTCAGGTTACCTCCCACTGATTCTGTTGAGTTTGTTCCTTCCTGAAAACATGTTATTGATTCTAAAATACTATGACATTTACCTGGCTCTCCCTCTAGATGTTTATTCTTGTTATGAAACTGTCATCGATTTGAAACACAGATAAAAACACATTTCTCTCTGCTGCCAAGATAACAAAAGTGTCACAAGATGTTTGCATGACCTTATCAAGTTAGTGTTTGTGCAGCTGCTCTGGGGTAAATGTTGGAATATCTCAAATGTTGGTGTCAAGAGAAGGTAATCTCAAGTATTTGAATATGTGAAGGCTGTGGACAGCGTTATATTATAGTAAGTAGTTAGTCTAGTCTAGAGAGTGAAACCAGAACTCAGCCAGCTAGGATCTTGTGAGGGTCTGTTGTGACTGTTGCCTACATGACTACATTTGCTGTAGGAAACATCGCGGTTACATTGCAGTCATTTTTGTTACATCACTTTATGAAATAAGTGAATAATTATTCACGTTTCAATGTAGTATAGCAATAGTTTGAATTCCATTATGCATACTATACTTCTATAGAAGATAGTTAGGAGGAGTTCGGAGTTCAAGTTGTTTTATGCCTCACTTGATTGACAAAAGGTGTTTCCTAAACTGAATAAGATCCAATTTTACACCCCCTTTCCTTGATTAAGTATATCAGAACTCAATGAATGTGAAACATAATACAAATTGTATTATAAGCCACCTGAAGGTAGCTACTACAGCCCTATGTACTTATGTAATTGATTACAGTTTAACTGCATGGCTCAGGTCTGGTTTAATCAGCTAATTAGTTCATGTTCATAAATGCTAACTGGAGAAAATGACAGGCAGCCTGTTTGTCTTTCTTAAACTGGCTTAGAATTACAGTGTACATCATGCCCCAAATGCCTGACTGTTGGAGGGAAAGAAAAAGAGAGAAAAAAGACGTAACAGTTGGATCTTGTCTACTTGTGCCAAACTATAATGGAAAGTTGTTTCTCTGCAGCCCATCTCTATGGATGGATCTTTCTCTCCAAGCCATCTTCTCTGCATCCAGGCCCAGCTGTAGGTGTGCTGGCTTTCATTACAGCATGATTGGCCAGGTATGTGTGTGTGTGTGTATGTGTGTGTGTGTGGGCACTTTCATTACCGTGAGATTGGTTTTTCGGACGCACGTCACACACGCGCACAGCATGGCCTGAGGTGGAAATGCATGTCTGAGGCTGTCCTAAAGATGTGACATGCTTTTCCATCTCCATTTCCCATGTGAAATAGAATCAGCAGCAGATCAACAACACCTCTATATGCATAGAATGTCAGTCAGAGGGGAAAGCCAACGCTAACAAGAACTAGCAGCTACAGAAGAAGGGGCTCAAGCATTGAATTCAGCTCCCTAAAGTGAGTCTGCAGGACAGCCAGGCTATGGAAGAGTAGTGAAACCAATTTAGAAATTAGATAGTGTGTTTTTACACAATTGTTATATATGCTGAGATGGATTTAGAATAGATTAAACCCATTTTCTGGCCATGAATATTCATGATTCCACACATTTAGACTGAATTTAATAATTTAGTATGAGACATACAATTAAGATTACTGTCCATCAGAATCTTCCCTGGTGAACGGGGTGGCGTCAAATGTATTTTTTTTGTCCTGTGTGGGCTGAACTGGAAACTTTTTGTAAGCTATTCAAAAAGGTTATTCATCTAAATTCGTCTAACTAAGCAATCATTTCATAGCAGATTAGATCTATTATTAATGTTCACATAAAACTACAGAATATATTAACATTTAACTTCTCAAACAAGGCAGTGGAATAACACTGAGGTGTGTTTCAGTGTGTGTGCACAAGTGGCGTCCGTGTGTGTGTCTGTGTGTGTGTGTGTGTGTGTGTGTGTGTGGTGTGTGTGTGTGTGTGTGTGTGTGTGTGTGTGTGTGTGTGTGTGTGTGTGTGTGTGTGTGTGTGTGTGTGTGTGTGTGTGTGTGCGTATGTATGTGTGTTTTGTGTAGGGGAGCATTCAATAAAGTGAGATGCCCAGATAGATGCTGGATCTTTCTATTGACTGTGGAGTCAGGTGTTAAGTCCCAGGAGAGTTCAAGTCATTCAGATGGAAGAAACTAGATGGAAGAAAAGTCCTATCACCACTTCATGACTTTGTGCTTATTTTAAAACACCCTTCACTGGGTTGATAAAGTGTCAGTGGAGACTGAGGAAGACGGAAGAAGACAGAAAGACAGGGATGGCAGAATAGACAGAAACAGAGAGACAAAAAGACAGACAGTAGGGCAGGAGAGAGAAAGCGAGTAAGTGAGGGATAAAAAAGAGGGAGCCAGGAAATAAGATAAGGTCTACTTCCCTTCAATCTATCCATGAGGCTAGAGATGACTAAAGGATACTTTCCTCCCATCATAACCTTCAGTCATGTCTGACAGATGACCTAAACAGAGTGCTTGTGGGACTGAGATGTCATCAACCTGCTGTCTTCAATAACATACTTTATCCTTCATCTTTAAATCTGCTAGCCCCAGGCAAACAGATCAACTCCCTAGCGACACCCCTTTCTTTTGGCACAAAGAGGGTCTCTGTTTTCAAATATGGCCTCCTGCAATAGCAAAGTGCATTATCTATATTTATCCCACAAATGCTTTTCATGAGATGTTTGCTTCCTCCATGGAAAGAGAACCCAAATCAATTTTCCAAAAGGATCAATCCTTCAGAACACTAGATTTTGGTCTCGTCCGTCTTCGACAACCCTATCAGATTTAGTAAATGACAGACACCCAGGCCAGGCAGACGGTTCCATTATCATCAACACTTAGTGAAATGGCAGTGTCTTCATAAAGACAGGAGTAAATAACACAAAAGAATAACAATGCCTGTTGCATCCAAAGGGTATGGTTACCGAACCACATACCAAGCTAATGTAGCTTGGAACAAACTACAAACATGATTTTGCTATCACAACAAACATGATTTTGCTATGGTGACTACAATTGAAAGTATTTTGCCACACACCTCCATAAACAGCCTTTTCTGTATCCGCATCCCATATCTTTCTTGCAGAGCCAAATGGTGGTAGTCCACATTAGGAAGATAAGATTCAGAGTTCAGTTTTCCAGCAGGCAGTTCAGTTCTGTAGGTGACTGTCTTCCATCCTGCTACAGACATCCTGTGGGTACTGAACATAAAAATATTTTTGCAATCAATATGACTATTTTGGTGATACACAGGTCAGGATCTTGTTTTTCAATGGTAAGAATTCTCTTGAAGCTAGTTTTCACTAGCATTTCCCAGTTTAACTAATAAAATAGAAGGTTACTAAGCATGTGCAGAGCAAAAATAGCAGATCATGCTTACCCTAAGTGTAATTATTAAGGTGTAAATTAAGGTGTAAATTAAGTTATTTAAGGTGTTCCAACTTCCCTTGAATTTGGTTTTGTTTATTTCTCTGTTATAATTCTTCATTAACAGTACACATTTAGGCTAGTTTATGCACATTAAACCTCAAGACCCTTTTTATTAATTTTATATTGATCTGGAGAACTGGGTTTTTAAAACAGCTAGAATAGCCTATGTACTTTACCTTCTAGAATGGTAGATATTATTTCACTACATTTTCCTCTATGCATTTTGTGTTTTTCTGTTTTGTGTTGTTATCACTGAATTCTTCGTTGAACCGCAATAATCCATCGTTCTGTGCCTCCATGGATTTGAGCGTGTTCGTCCAAGAGGAGATCTGCTTCATCGGTAGAGTGTAGATTGACCGCCTCTGGTGGTGGGACTTCGAAACGCATGGACTTGTTGTACAGAATCCGGAAGTACTTCTAGAGTCACAGGAAGAGTATATTCTCAAGGAAGTACAATTGCCGTTGCTGGGTTTCGTGTGTGCGATTTACTCAAATGGATTATATCATGACTAGAGAATAAGTAAGCAAGTCGTTAGCAAAATGTCTAGACTATATTTGGACAAACTGATCCGTCTTTATGAACGGTACCAACAATATGTCACTAAGAACCCTGCCGCCACTGCAAAACTGGAAAGCACAGTTCGAACACTGTCTTACCTGATTGCAGGTTAGTGAGAAATAAGTTTAGAAGTTAATATTTCTGTTTACATGATGCTTATTGGCCCAAATTTAAATATGTCCTGTGCCATAACAAATAATGTGTTTTTAGGTGACTACTTTATTTAATCATATAATTTGGATGTTTTATCATAGAACTTGAAGTATATCTTCAAGTTCTTTAGCATAAAAGATGGGAAATAACTGTCTCCTTTCAGGGTGACGTTGTAGCTCTGTGGGTTCTAGATCGAGTGACTTGGTTGTACATTTTTCTTTGCCATTGCAGGGCGGTTTGCAGACTCCCATGAGCTATCGGAGTTAGGTGAGGTCATTAGTCCATTTTTGCAAGGATTCCATTGTGCATTGTAAAAGAACATGATTAACAGATTTGCTTTCCTTACACAATCATGATGCAACCTGATGTATTTGTTGGTGTAACCATCAGTATTAGTAATGCCACCATATTTGTTCCCAGTTTACTCTGCATCCAACCTGTTAGTTCTACTGAATGATGGGATTCTGAGAAAGGGACTATGCCGAAATTTGCCTATGGTGAGTTATCAGGTTTAAGTTGAATTGTTCTTGGAGAAGTGAGGCTCAGTAATAGATCAAAGAAGTACTCAATTTCACTCCGACTCTTACGTTGCTCAGAAACTCAGTTTTTTAATTGTAAAAGGTAAAAAACTGGGCCGGGGTACAATATTCATAGGCATTCTGTGATTCATGTTAATTTAATCTAAGCAAATGTGCAAAATGGCTGCAACACATTATCAGTACTAATATAAAGCATTAGGAAACCTCTGCATTTTAATTTGACCATGGATGTTGGCCTAAAATATGTATTATGATACTTCAGTCCCTAACTCAACGACGGCTTCTGACCTGGCTGTCAGTTCTTGAGTATGTGGAGGTCTTCACGGAGATGGGTGCCACCAAACTCTGGGGAGAAGGGGGGCGCTGGCTGGTCATTGTTCTCATTCAAATCGCCAAGTAAGGACACTGTAGTGAAAGTAACAAAACATTTTGCAACAGTGTCCTGTTTGTTCCATGAATGTCTGTGTTTTTACCTCCCTACATTTCAGAGCTATCTTACGCTTCCTGTTACTGTTCTGGTATAAATCAGGAATACAGACATCGCCTCCCATTATTCCTCTGGACAGAGACTCAGACTTGTGCAAAAGAGGTAGGTGGGCAAACAGGATTATGTTTTTTACTTAATTGGCTACTGTTATTAGATATAAATTGTACTGATAGAGTAACAAATGCCATCATCCATTCATAGAAGAAGAGGACGATGAAGAGGACTGTGGGAATGATCAATTCTTTGTGGGTCAGCGTACTGGGCGGGTGATCCGAACATTAAGTACGAGTAAGATCTCATTTCTATTGAGTTTTACTCCTTTATTACCTTTTATTTCTTTTCCTTCTAAAAAAAAATGCACATCTTATTTTTTTTCATGCATTCCCAGCAACTTATTTCACCATAACAATTTTCTGTGCCTTTTTTTCTGTGACAATTTCACCATTCCCTTCACCATCCCTACACGTCCCCTCAGCTCCGCCTATGCATGCTCGTGTGTGGGGAGCTCCTCAGAAAGAGTGGATGAGCTGCCAAGTGAAGGAGGAACTGAACCCCAGGCCAACCCCTCTTGGTCTGCAGCAGAGTCTAGCAGAGACCATGTACATTGGACGGCCACTAGTGCACTGTATCCTGCCCTACCATAAATAGCCAAGCATCTATTCAACCTACTTTGAATGCAAGTTATGTTCTTGTTCTCTTTGGTGGCTGAGAGTATATTGTTGTCCTTATTTGTCCTCTGTCTCTGTATGTGATATTCCGAGATTTCCTATTTGTCCTTAATGCTGTCTGTCTCAGTGCTCTGCCTGGGAGCGTGCGGAAGACGCTCATGGAAGCCATGGCTCATCTCTGGAATTCTTGAGATAACCAGGTGAGGTTTTAAAAAAGTTATTTGTTCTGCATAAACTTTATACACTGGTTATGTACTAATGGCTGGACTGTCTACAGTTTTAGTTTATTAAATGAGATGAAGACACTGAACCGGAGGGAACGGGGAGAGCTGAGAAGAAGAGCTTTTCTCCTGCTCTATTATTTGCTGCGCTCACCTTTCTACGACAGATACTCACAGTAAGTTCTCCAATTACGTGTCGAACGTTCATCATAGGCAACTGTTAACACAGCTTGTGTTATTATGTCTCTCTCCATTGTTTTGTAAAGATACCATGTGATTGCAAAAGGCTATATACATTGCATTCATTGGTAGTAGTAGTAAAAGTAATATGTTGAGCATTCTGTAATTTTACAGGACGAAGATTTTATTTTTGCTGAGATTTCTGGCAGATTATATTCCTGGAGTTGGTCTGATTACACGTAAGTAAAACATAGCCCTGCAAAAAGAGATGTCATATTACCATGCACACAACTGCTTCTTATGTCCAATTTTCCCCGAACAGGTCCTCTGATAGACTACCTCCCCACTTGGCAGAAGATCTATTTTTACAACTGGGGCTGAAGGCAGTGGAGATGAAGGCCTGCTCACATATGGACTGGGATAGCCCTAAGCAGATTGCTGCTGAGACACACAAAGTCTCCATCACCACACAGTACCTGTGCCAGATCATCGTTTGTTTCATTCTCTATGGACTCTCCAATGAGTGTAGGATGTAGGCATTGGCTTTTTCAAAGCACCTGTGTGGGGATGAGTGCAGAAAGCAGACACATTATTTGATGTGTTTGTTTTGTCACATAAGATGATGGTCCCTAACATTGCTTCTGATTTAATTATGTTTTTTTAAACAGTTTACCAGTGCAAAATGTGAATGTATTTTATAATTGTCCTGCAACAGATGTATCTACAAAATGAATCATTATCACGGACATTAGATTAAATGTCTGTATCAATACCAATTAAAAATAGCTAATTATTAATAAATCTTGTAATTTTGAAGGAACTAATCACTTTGTTTACCCTTTCTGGCCTTATTTTGTGGTACCTTGTTTTTCACATAATCTTGGTGTGAGTACTTTCACCTGAAAAGATGGCTTTAATTGTCATTGCCCTGTGAATGCAAAAAAAACAACTGAATTCCCTGTCTTGTCTTTGTTTCTACTGTCTCCTGTGTAAATACGAAATGAATAGCTAAGCACTAAAACAGCATCATTATGTAAGAAAGGAAGTTTGTCAAAAATGAAATAAAGGCATGCTACCTAGGAAGTACATTTAACTTCAGTCAGTATTTACTCAAAGTATACTAAACCAAATCGTGAATCTCCTGTACTTACCTTTAATTGTTAAGGAATCAGCTCTTCTACAAACATTAAAAGGACAATTTGAACATTTAACATTATTATTAAAAATCCCCCTGAAATATAATTTTAAACCAATGTCAAATGTGTTGGTTCTAACTAGGGATGCACCGAATCCAGTATTCGGATTCGGATTCGGCCGAATATTGGTCTTTTTTGAGGGGTTCGGGTTCTGCCGAACCTTGGCATTTTTTTCAACCGAACCCGAATCTATTAGAGGCTGGCGCTTGGTTTACTCATAGCAATTTATGCTCCCTGAAGGTTGCGTGTGTTGCCAAGCAATTCACCGCCAGAACAATAGGTGGAGCAAAGTTTAATTCACGTATATGAGCCTGTCATTTGCTCAGCAGATAGAAAACTGTTTCCCTAACAGAAAGTCTGAAACTTGAAGTTCTTTTCAAACCTTGGCTTGGGTAGCACTGTTAAACTGAGCAGACATGCAGAATACATTTTAGTAATCTCATCACCTAACATTCGTTTCTAAAATCGATCACATAGTATTGCATGTTTTACTGTGATAGAAAATACGTTAGCTTAATGCTAACGTATATGGGAAATCCCATAGACACCGCTCTAGGTATTAGCATCAATTAATTCACGTTAACGTTTTTGTATGAGCCTGACATTTGCTCGGCAGATAGATAACAGGTTCCCTAACAGAAATTCTATTATCCATGTATTGATTAATGTTCAATAACATTCATTTCAGTTAAGTCTACAAACATATATATATATTTTTTTTTTAAGAAAAACACTTTACTTTGCAGAAAGTTGCCTATTTTTTCCCAGTGAAAATTAAATAAAACGAAAAATACACTGATGTTGACGTTGTTAACTTCATTAATGTAGGATTCGGTATTCGGATTCGGATTCGGCAGAATCTTAACCAGTGGATTCGGTATTCGGCAGAACCCTAAAAATCTGGATTCGGTGCATCCCTAGTTCTAACATCGATTCCAGCAATAAACATGTCTATTTCTTGTAACATTGATTTGCGGTCTTGCATAAAAAAAATCCGCGGTTGTGTAATAGACAAAGTTTCACAGAGGATGTGTGCCTTTAAATTTTCTCCCAAGTACTACGCAGGTCAGACATTTTTCTAAGGGAATGTTGTTGACATAACTGATATGCTGTTTTCATACCATATTTGACGAAATTATATGGTGAGTAACCCATATTTCTGACGGATTAATTTGTTACTCATTTAATATTATTGTAGTCATTACAGGTTTGTTGTTTTGTTTGACACTTTCCAACTTTCCACACATACACCTCAATCCTGCGAACTATGGTGTAACTTTATCTCAGTCCTGCATGTTTTCCCTTTAGGCATGTCTAGCTAGCTAGCTGGTTCGCAAATTTATGTTAAGTATTTTTTAATTGCCTGAAACTGTGCCTATATTTAGCAATGGGTAAAATATGATCACATATTCATTTAAACTAAATAGTTTGTACATCTTTATGTCTCCTCTGGAAGTAACAGAATATGAAAACATTACAGGCTACATTTCCGTTTTAGCTTCGTCCTGCTGTGAATTTGTTTTCTTCCTAGCGTATCAGAAAACAAATCCCCATTTCTTTGCCAAACTATTACAAAATTCCATTCTATTTCCATTTTACCAACTGTATTATCATAGAGTGAAGATGAGTGAATACGTATTTGAAGTTCCAGAGGGGAATGAGTACCGTTATCTGGTACAGGAAGAGGGACAAGAGGAGATCCAGTACTGTAGAAGGCATTATGTCAGCCCTTTCCTTGTAGTCTCACGAAAATGCATGTTCCTGATCACACTTGGAGTAGCCCTTCTGCTCACATTGGCTGGCTACCTAGCCAATTTGGCCCAGACTCTACCCCGTGGCCTGGTGGAGGTAAATACAGAGTGCGGCTGGCTGCGTGGGCGTTGGAAGGATGAAGCTTTCTCTTTTAAAGGCATCCCGTATGCAGCACCACCACTTGGCAAAAGGCGTTGGCAACCACCGGCTGAGCTCCAAGAGGAGGGCTTATGTTGGAATGGGGTCAAAGATGCCACACGTTTCCGTAGTATCTGCGCACAGGTGAGGCCTCTGAACAAGGACGGTCAGGTCATGGGGCAGGAAGACTGCCTCCACTTGAGTGTGTGGACACCCAGTCTCACCCCACCTGCCCCTCTGCCTGTCCTGGTGTGGATTCATGGTGGATACCTGCATATGCTAAGTGGTCAGGAGAAAGGCTACTCTCCCACAGAGGAGCTAGCTGCCCGAACGCAAGCTGTTTATGTGAGTTTGAACTACAGACTCAATGCGTTTGGCTTCATGGCCCTTGATATGCTCAGAGAAGGCTCCCCCTACAACACTTCAGGTTAGTCAATTGTGGCTTATGATGCCTCTTCATAACCCTAACCAGTTGCAGACTAAATAATCAAAAACTCGCTAAAAAGTTCTCATCACAGAGCTTCTTTAGAGGAATCTGTACATCTAAGTAAAAGTGTCTTCTAACCTTTCCATTCATGCTCCCATCTCACAAATATCATATCAGTCTGTTTAAGATTTGAAACAACTGCCAGTCACTAAATCATGTTGAATATCTAGACACTCTGAGGAAAAATATGTCTTTTACTCTTCCCAGACATTCTCATTATCAGGTTTTTGTTTTTCTGACTGAGTGCTTACTGTCACAGGGAACTACGGCTTCATGGATCAGATTGCAGCACTGAAATGGGTTCAAAGAAACATTCATGTGTTTGGAGGAGACCCAGGGAAGGTCACCATATTTGGCCAAAGCTCAGGTTAAAAAATGCACAGATGTTGTAGACAATACATTAACTGTAGAATATTAAAATGCTCAGAGGAACAGTATGTATAGCTAGAGTTCTTATTACTTTTCAATGACAAATCTTTTACCATCCTGGCTGCAATGCCGATAGGTGGCACTTCGGTGTGGGCTCTTATGGTGTCCCCGTCAGCTAAGGGCCTCTTCCATCGTGCCATTGACATGAGCGGCTCATATGTGTTTAATGCCCCACTGGAGTCAGCAGAAAAGGACAACTTGGCATTCCTGAGGAAGACAGGGTGCAAAGATGCAGACTGTCTGAGAGGGTTAACTATAAGTCAGGTTCTCAAGGTGAGAACGTTAAGAAATTATTCTCACTCATGAATGTTGATCTGATTGAATTCTATTGACAGTATCTAAAACTTTAAATTACACAAGTACACAGTGGTGTAGTGGTCCCTGGAGAAGTGGGCATACTCTTAATTTTTTTTAAGCAGCCCATACAGCACAGGATAAACGCCCTGCTTTGAGAAGTGGGTATACGCAATGCTGACTGAAAAACAAGTGGGTATACTCCGTATACCTGCGTATACCCTGGACTACACCACTGCACATACACATTGTATGTAAGCTGTTTTTGTGAAGTGTTGAACATTCCCAGGTTAACTTGCAATGCAGTCTGTGTTAAGTAGAGCTCATGGTGACATAGGTCACATAGAAATGTGTTCCTGTGTCTAATCAGTAGCATGAAATAAGCTCTCTACTTCAGACAACATATATTTTACTAATATAATATTTCTAACCTGTATGGCTTTTAAATAAGGCTGATGTTTTGAAAGTGACATACAATTTGTGAAAAGGAAATACCCTCTTGTTCCCTTTTCATATAGGCTATCCCATGGCAGGAGTACCCCTCCTGGGCTGCTGACGAGTTAACAGATCTACCAGTCAAAGGGAATTTCATTGGTCCAGTCGCAGTTGTGGATGGTCACGTCATAACTGCCCCTCCCTTCGAGATTTGGGAGAGTGGCAGTGACTTCAATGATGTTCCATTTCTGGTTGGGACTACAGAGCAGGAGACAGATTTCAGGTACCTTTGCAGAAACGTGCTTCACCTATAGTTGTCTGTTAACCTATAATTTGCTGTCAGGAGTCCTGAAAGATCTGATAATGCGGTTGTCTCCTTCAACACAGCCCTCCTTATGATAACATCAGTATGTGGACATGGGGAGATTACAGGTGGCATGTAACACGTAAGTGCTGTACTACTAACTTTCACACACTGATCTTCAGTAGATTGTGACCTGCCAGCATTCCTCATTGATATCAATGCTCCTCATCAAAGTCAGATAGCGGTCAAGAGTCCTTATTGCTTTATGCCTCTGTGCATTTGTGTGTTGTTGTTGCTCTTCTAGAGAAATTGACCCCATTTGGAGAAAACATCTCTGCCCAGGCCCTCAACCTATACCCCAGCTCTGCTCCCTGCCCCAGCTCAGACCGCTGTCCTGAGAGGCTATACACCACCATGGTGTCAGACATGAGGGTCACCTGTCCTAATAATGACCTTACCAAGAGGGCCGCAGGTACATCGAGCTGTCACTGACTACAAAATAGATGCCAAATTAATGTTAATATGTTAATTAAAATGTCACCGATTCAAAGCATACACTTGAAGTATCAAGAACCAAAACATTTAGCATTACTCAATATATTAATTCATACTTCTTTGGGTTTATAGAGACACTGAAGAGTCCCGTGTATCGCTACCTGGTGACCTACACGCCATCTCAACAAGCCAACATTTCTGGTTTTCCCTTCCACGCTCGTTTCTCTTTTCATATGTTGGACAGCCTGGCATTTTTTGGCGGACTGAAAGACTCTCTTGGGGTCCTAGCGCCATCAGACATAGCCTTTCAGGAAGTGGTTACTCAGTACTTCCTTCATTTTGCCAGAGAAGGTAGGCAAGATGTTATGTCATGGTTCAATGTAAGCTTGACATTTAGAATATCATATTACCTTTAAACTGAACTGTTTTTCAATTTAAAAAAACACACGGGCCTGAAGTAGATATTTTTCATTTAGATGTCATTTTTAAACGCTCCCTCTCTTACCTCTTAGGCAAGATGCCTGAAGAATGGACAGAGTATCCCAGAGGCACCGCTCTGCTGGACCGAAACTTTTCTCTGGCTCAAAATCACTCTGCTGACCGCTGCAAATTATGGGAGGACTATGACTTCTATCCTTATGCCTGGATCAACTGATTGAAGACCGAAGTATTTCGGAGGAGAGTTTATGATTTTGTAAAAAAAAAAAAAAAAAAAAAGTCAGTAAGAAGGAAGTTACAATGAATGTCTTTGAGTGTGCTGGGGAGTAAGCCAATTGTTTGTTTGCACTAGGTTGGAAATTAAGTGTAAGGAGTGATGAGTGACTGTCAATATGTATATAGAGAAGGATTAAGAAGGGATTATTCCTATTATTTCTATAATAGGTGTGTTTGCAAAGTAATTAAGTCAGTTCTGCTGACAATCTGTGTTTATGGTCATAGGTAAACGTTTTAAATCCACTGAAGAAACCACTGATTGGACTAGTTGTCTATCAGATTTATGGGATTTTTTTTAAATATCATAGTGTATATATTTTTATGGTGATGCCTTGTTTGTTGTGCACTTCGTATACCAGGTGATGAAAGGGTTCGACTCAATCATCATACAGGCTGATATTTGGAATAGAATGTTACCAAAGCTCTGAGTCTCCCCAGCTGTGTCTACACTTCAGTCCCCCCTCAGATCTCCACTCTTACTTATGCTGCCTATTAGAGGTGGAATGGAAACAAGTAAAGTTGCCCTGGGCTCCCTTTGAGCAGAAAACGGGATGAAAGGTTTCCACTGAAGAGAAATATACATGAAAGAGTTGACTTGGTATTAGCATTTAGTTGACTCAAATCAAAGCAGATTTTAATAATTCGATCTATTCTGTTGCTCAGTGGTGAGGTCAGTGCAGGTTTGGCTTGACCAACTGTTGAATTACCACTTGAATATCCTGCTCATTATTTTGCTACCACTCAATGTTTTGTATTTTTATACGGGTTAAGATACCGTGGATTGCTTTCACTCACATGTATAGTGCTTACTCAGGTTACCAACAAACACGTGGAATTTCGTGGAGAAGGGTTTAAAACTTTATTGACACAAATCTTACGTGTTTGTTTTTTGTTGGATTGCTTAGAATAAATATTTAAAATCTTTAAAGGGCAGTCTGAGAATTGTCAATTTATTTTTAATCTGTGTGGCAGAAAAAGACAGGCATGTCTGTCTTGAACATTAGGAGGACTTTAAAACGTAAATACTTCCTTCCCTGTGACAGTCAGGCAGAATCCAAAGAAAAATATAGATGTATTAGTGAAAAGCAAAGAATAAAAACACCTTTCATTTTGAAAGCAGTAATTATTTTACATGCATAAAATAATCAGAGGACTTGTCATTGTCATTTTGTATTCTTCTATTAAAACAGTTTTTGTAAATGTGTGTGCTTGCTTGATGCAGAAAATAAATCTCCCAGTCAATAACTGGGGTGTCACACTAGTTAGTAGTTCAGTCTGCATTATTCTTTCACTTATGTTAATGTGTGTGCGTGCGTGCGTCCGTGTGTGTGTGTGTGTGTGTGTGTGTGTGTAAGAGTTGCTCCAAGAAACAGAGCATTACAGTTGCATGAATACAAAGTGGTCTGATCCAGGGGGAATGAGTGTGTTTACAATGACAATGCAGGTTATCTCCAGAACACGAGCTCTCCATCAGACCATATAGCCCCATGTCTTTCATCCCACTAATCTCTGAAGCAAGACAGTGGACTCACCCTGAACAAGCAACACAACATCCTCCTTACGAGGGAGGAAGGAAGGAAGACCACAAAGTACATTTAAAAAAAGAAAATTATAAGTCAGCACTAGTAAATTCTGCCAAGATATTCTCCATTCAATGACAATTTGGGCCAGTTATCATCAAGGTATCATACTGCATGTCTTTAAATAACTGACCTGTCCCCAATATTGATCACTGTAAATCCATAATTGCAACTGATCACTTACCAAGATCTCTGATGTACTATTCAACAATCTGGGATTAAAGTCAGTCATACCATTAAAATGGCAGATTGACAAACAGGAAAATCTATAAATATGTGTAAATAACAAAAAAGTGGATTGCAGTTCCCTTTCCTAGCGAGTCATAGTGTAGTACTGCTCTGTCCATTAAGACCATGATGCCATAAAAAAAAAACGAGACACCCATGAGAAAATGGTGCTGCTAAACAGAGGTTTGGTTATAAATTTCTTACAGAACATTTAAAAAGAATGTTTGAAATAGAGACCAAAAATAAAAAGGGTATTTGGGGGGCACGAGGTTAAATTATGCGGTTTGGTAAACGTAAGTCCCCCACATTACAGTGCTTCTTGCTGCAAAATAAAGTCTCCAAGAGAAAGGAAAATACTGTCTGAATGTCTGTTAATGTCTACAGAGGTCAGGATAGGCAGACCGGGGGGAAGAAATAAAGTCATCCCATGCCTGTTACTCTTTAATGGCTCTTGCTCCCTCTGTCTGAATGAACACATGAGAGTTGTCAGTCAGCATCGTGGGGCCTTCAGCAAAAGTTCTCTCCTTTCAGCTCTTGGTGTTGTTGGGGGGGTTTTCAGTAGGCTCCGTAACGATCCTGCAATAAAATCACAGAATTAAGTTGCTTGAACATGATTCAAGTATGGCACTCTCCAAGGGTTTCCTTGTCTTTACCTTAAAAAATGTCAGCTTTAAGAACCTTTAGCAGAAGAGAACCTTAAAGGGAACATTTGAGATTCTTCAACCTGGGCCCTTTTTTCCCCCCATCTTTTTGGGTCTGAACTTTTACTAAGGACAATTAACGATCGAAATCGGTCCCTAGTAAAACTTCGGAGCCAATAAGATTTGAACACAATCACAAAAATGATCGACTATCACGTCTCACCTGTATGGTGTTCATGACTCCATTGGCCAGAACAGCCATCTTTCCAGCAACAGTCTTCACACCCTGTTTAAACTGGGCAATGTCAGGTCCAGAGGGTAGCACACTGTCATAGCCTGCTGCACCTGCTGAGGACACACAGACACACACACAGACACACACACAGACACACACACACACACACACCACACACACACACACGTTAGTCCTGTGGGCATCACTATACTACACAGAAGGCTACCACAAATCCCATGAATCTAGCTTACCAGCTGGACGGGAACTCCCGTCTCCAAACAGCTCAGCCGAGCTGATGGAGGTGCTGCTGGACATGCCTTCCAGCCGTGTTTTCACTTCATACTGAAAGAGATACAATTTTCACATTAGGGAAATACAACCACCTTTCATCTGCAGGAGACCCGAGCTGTTTCATAACAGCAAACATATTGGACAAACCTCAGCACTGGCCTCCCGTCCGAAGAACATGTCAGAGGAGATGGCCTTGGCATTGGCAAACTTGTCCCGGGCCTCACTGGATTCTGCCACTGGGGCAGCTGCCTCATGCTTCCGTCGACTGGGCAACCTGGCAATGTGCAGGATATTAAGGTTTCTCAAGCACCCCACCAAGATTTGATTTCCCCACATAGAGATCACCAATTATTCCCTACCTGTAATATATGCAGCTGAGGACAAAAGTGTTTATTAATATATGTGATGTAAATGTCATGGACAAACCTCTCTCCGATAGGTTGGATGCTTGATATGGTGACTTCACTCTCTTTTGGCTCCTCCTTCTCTAGAGCCCAGGAAGAGGTGAAAGAGGAGGCTGTATCCGAGTCCCACCGTGAGGCGAATGAATCACCCGCAGTGAAGGGGTTGTCTTTGTATCTTAGACAGGGCACACAACAATTCATTACATTAGCATGTGAGGTTTTTTTTTTGAATACCTTCTTAGTCTGAACATCTACTCAGGTTTTTCAGGCGTACTTGGGAGGTCCAGAGGTGAACCCTGGCTCATCAAACATGTCAAGCTTGGAACGTGGAGAGGACTTTGCTCCAACCGGGGTCTCCTGCTCGATCACCTGCATGTCCGACATCACAGAATGGGACACAGCGCTGGACAACACAAAAGAGAAGAGGATGGGTTTTTTATCAGTCACATATTCTCATAGACAAGAAGGTTTTTGGCATATTGTGTGAAGGCCCGTATGCTGCTACCTTCTGTGGCCAAAGCCCATGCCCAGCCTTTCAGCCTGCTCCTTCTTCTTTCCTCCCATGTTTTGGATTTTCTTCTCCTCCATTTTCCTGTCAATCTCCATTTCCTTGTAGGCCAAGCGCATGGAGGCCACACTGCAGAGATGAAGGGGGATGAGTCAGAACATTCTTTTAAGTGCAAACGGCTCTATTGCTCAACATCAGATTAACTACGCACAGTGTTTGGGTATTACCCACTGAGATTTTCACCAAAGTATTGTTCAGCCCATAACCAAGAGGATTTTCTCTGCATGGTTAAACAGTACAGCAGGGCTGGTATAGAGGACAGTGACAATCAAGTGTGGTCATAGTTGCCTGCCTCATTGACTCATTCAACCAATACCATTCGACATGTCAAACACTGAACAAATCACTCACTTAGTACTTCTGTTTGCACAATTGTTTTATATCTCTAGGTTAAAAGTCCTGCTTTACTTAAGATGGAAAAATGAAATCTGTGAGCATTTGTCTGTACTGGCACAATATCGGTTTGACCTAGCAGCCAAAAAGAACCAAATGAGCACTAAAATGACATCCTGTAGAAGAACTTTGTGTAAGCAACATTTGTAGCACTTCTTTTATCACTCTCACATATAAAACTGTTAAGATGACAGCTTTACTTACATGGATTCGTCTGCCTGCTTCTTGGTCTCAGCCACTTGCTCCTCTCTCAGTTTTTCAGCCACCTGGGCTTGTTTCTCCACCTCTGTGAAGCTCTTGCTGCTCACCTTCTGGGCACCAAGGCCTTTTCTGGTTCCCAGCTGACAAACACATTATTTCCAATAGAAAATTATCCTCAACAATGTATAAGTACTGACAAGTCTACAGAAGAATTAGTCTATCATGATCAGCAAAAACACTTCTCTACTACTGATGCAGATTTACTATGAGCTTAAGAGCAATTTTCCAACTAATGTGAAGTTAGCATGACACCTAATGGCCAAAAGGCTGCATAGTGCAATAGCTTTGTCAGACATGAACAATACTGTGGCTTACCCCCTTCTTTGTTGTTGTGGGCTTCTTCTTTCCAATGATGGATGGCTTTACCTCTATATACACAAAATGATGGATGGTTTATGGATGGAGTATATCATTTATTTTTCAATAATAATACAATACATTTCAACAACAACAACAAAAAACACACCCTCTGAAATTGTGTACCTCACCCTAAACTAAAAGGTAATTTTCTCTTCAAAATGCCTCGAGGGAAACCTTTTACACATTCATCGCATAGATGCGCTTTGCTCCAAACCACGTCATGGCTAAAGTATTAGAGGTTCACTTCACAGGAATACCCATGACAGGTTGGCAGACAAGTCAAACAGGTGTCATCAATCAGGTAAAGTCTTTCATCACATCACATAAATAGACAACACAACTAAGACAGGGCTGAAACACAGCACTCATTGACTTTGACCCATGGTTGTACAGGGTAGTGACATTATGCAAAGTTACATTCCTATCTACACAAGGAATTCAGCGTCAAAAAGGGAGACCCACTGAACTTCAATGGGCATCAAGCACTTTGATTAGGGCCTATATGCAAGGATGTGTATTTAGTACGGGTCAAAGCAGGCAAGTAGCACTCAGGTGTAGTGTCAGTCAAGAGTAGAGCCATGCCACTGATATCTGGCCAGCCAATGAGCTGCAATAACAGGCTCAGATATATCAATCACCTTTGGACTTGTGTGGCTCATCAGACGTCAAACGCATAGAGTCATCTACATGGTAAAACAAGACAACCAATTATAACTAGTGAGTTGGGAATCTATGTTATTGAGACTCAATGACTACTTGAGTTGATCAAAGGTCTCTTCTCTTAAGGGGATTCAGTATGGAGTTAGCCCAGACCAAGTGCTGATATATATTTATATATACACAGTTGTATCTCTGTACAATTTCTTGTTCAAACAATAACCTTCCATTCTTTTAATTACCTTAATTTTGTGCTTTGTTCCAGAACTAGATGAAACACTTACCCATAGTTGCTTTGAGATCTGTTAGACCATCAATGCTTGGACCAACGTCTGATTCTTTAAAGAAAAAAAATATAAATAATAATTTTAAAAAGCTGATTCCTCACGCTTCATTGAATGGCTCTCTATATTGTAATAAATGATAAAGGGCTGCTCGACGTACGGATATTGGTTCTTTCTGGTTCTTTAGAGCTCTCTTGGTCCAATGAGGGGCTGACTATGTCGGCTCCATTCTGCTCTGACAATGTAGGAGTGGCCATTTCCCAGGTATTTGTAGGCTGCAACACACAAATACAAATGTACAGACTGTCTTTACTGCAAAACACAACCCAGAGCATTACCCTTCTAGTTCCATTATTATTCTGAAGCTACCACTGGTGTGCTTATGAAAAGTCTATTTTAACATCGAGGACTGTATTACTCCTACACATTCAAATGTTTGTGTGTACCTGAGTATGTTCTTCAAAGAAATCAGCCTCTTTCTTTTCTGGGGCAGGAGTCTGTGTGCTCCCTGATGCATCAATCCACAGCTACAACAAAAATGTAAACACAGGAATTTTGCATATAAACTGGTCTCGGATATCCACAGGTGTTTAGAAAACAAACAGGGCTGTTCAGGGTTCCAGCATAAAATAACTGCCTTTGTATAATTATGCAACCCGTTATCACTTAAACAGTTGTTAACATGTAGTACTGACATGAGGTGAAGTTTGCCCCTTGCTCAACAACTCATAAGGTCAAAGTCAGCCATGACTTGGCGCATCTCTTAAAGGGTACAATCATGAATGTGTACAAATTTCTATTGATAGAATTTCTTTTTTAGTAGAAAGTTGCTCATAGAACATGAGATCAAAATTACTTAAACTGCAACTTCGCCAACTGCTACCCGCGGTTTACACATTCATTCGGTCAAATTGGCGAGTGCGGCCTATAAAAGGAAATTGATTTATTTTATTTTTTTACCCGGTATTAGTTACTCACTGCCAGGTAAAGCACTAATGAGTCTCTCGCTCGCGCTCTCTCTCCCCCCCTCTTTCACATTCAAATCCCATTAATGTATTGGGTAAAAACAACAATGGATATACTAGAAATTCCATTACGATAAAGTAACAGGTGCTGTGTACTCCCGTCAGTATTTAACAGGTTGCTACGGAGGGCAAACCCTGGGAAGATTTGTAATACATGTGAGATCTTCTGCCAATTAAACCCAGCAATTAACCATCCTCACTCTCTCTAGGTTAGGGAACCATCTTAACAGTTGATCATTGATAACATGTGTGTGTAATATTAACGGATTTTAATGTGAAGTGAACATTAATTTGCATTAATACAAAATAGCACAGAGACCCAGAGGGTTTCTACCCATCATGGCTTTTTAACCATCCTAGTTATCTCTAGCTTAGGGAACCATTAACAGTTGGCAGCTGCAAGCCCGTGTTAATATGAACTCCTGTTAACATGAAGATGCACAGGGTTTCTACCTTTTCCAATTATAATTTGAAATTGAGAAAAGACTAACGTCAGCTAGACGACTAGCTATCATTTCAAGCAAATGGATTAGTGGTTGCGATTTCAACTGCAAGTATGTCAGAAGATTACCGTTTACGGTACTTGGTCGTCACTGTATCCATGAATGATTCGACATTTATGATCCCCATGACACCATAACAGTAAATAAAACGCTCAATGAATGGTTTTCACTGTGAGTGGGCATGAGGTGTATGTGTGTATTGGCTTTATACAATATTTTAATGGCTAGTAGCCTTAACCACAACTACATTACATTTAGCTTTATGTGACACGATGATGTAACACAGAATAAACCGTGGCCAATACATAGGGTTTTTTGTTTCCCGTTGCATAAAATACTGTAGTTCAGTTTATTTACGGTGCAGTTAATAGTTGGGAAAATACAGTAACAGTGTTACCAATATAGCATGTTTTTAGATTTTGGGAACATGCTGGAATCGGACCCTTACCTCACTGCCATATTTTGAGAGAGCAGCATTGGACTGCTGACGGACCTTCTCTCGATACATCTGTGCGGCACGACTGTTGTACTTGGCATTGGTGTCATTAGTGGTGCAGCCATGTTGGCGGAAAAAAGCGTTCTGCGCCAAAAAAACATTAATATAATTCAGCGTGAACAGAGTAACCAGGCAAACAATAAGGGCCCAGTAGATAGTAAAGTTTATTATGCAAGTCCAGAGGGGTCTGAAATAAAGACATGTGAATACTCACAGCATTGGCATTTCCTCCAACCTGCATAGATCGCAGCTGAAACCAGTTCCAGTTGGAGTCCAGTTCAGTGGATCTGAAATTCACAATGAGCTTTTGTCTTGATCATGATCAATTGAAATTGGAAAATGAAAACACTAAAAGGTTTTACTAGTTAGCCTCATTGACCAAAACTGACGTTCAACCTAAGGGCAGCAGTACCTTATGAAGCTGAGATGGACTCCTAATGACCGGTGGATGCCAGAGCAGTCAATGCAAAGGAACACTCCATATGTAATACTTGCCCAACTTGGGTTTTTGGCAGCACAATCAAAACAGGCCTAAGTACAATTACAACAAGAGACACAAAAACTCAGACAGTGGTACAAAAACAGTGTGTATATATTTGCTTATGCTACAACGTTACTTCCAAAGTTATACATTTCTCGACAACCGTCCTCTCAAACTTGTTATTAATAATTTTTGGGCAAATCCAAATTGAGTTTGCCTATGGAAAGAATCAAATATTAAGGCGATTTTGCAAAGTGTAAACAGAAGACCCATTAGGCTATGTCAACGTTGCACTAGCTAGCTTACATAACACATGATACGATGCAACTTTGCTAAATAGCTAGTCAACAACCATTGTAATGTAAGCTCGTGATTGTGTAGCCCTCTAACATTTATGTCATCACAAAACAGTCAGCTGGAGAAAGCACAATTAAGCCAATCAACATATTTGTGACATATTGTTAATATATTCAGCCTAGAGACAAATGTACAGTTAACGTTGGCATCCCAGTGTCAATGCTAGCTACCGCGTACGCACACTTTTTCTTGTTTGCCGGTGAAGTTGGTTAACCGTGGTTAAATTCAATACAAAATGTCAACAGTAGTTTTAATCGGTGTTGCTTAACGTTTACTACCAACTTTACCTTGGGAAAAAACACAACGATTCCGTTAACGTCACCGTCTATACGCTTACTGAGGTAACGTTAGCTAGCATTTTATGAGGAAATAGGAGGAATTCCAATTTAGATGACTAGCAAACTTTAGACCTTGTCTGAATCTTCAATAACATGAGTGATCATTAATGACACATGAAGACACCATGAATCAAGCCACATATAGTGGCTAACGTTACACTGGCATCTAACGTAATCTACAAACGCTGGGATGACACATTTCTGTGTTGTAAATAATACGTTGTTTACGGTGTGTACGTTAGATTACAACGTTGTAACATTTCAATGAATATGTATCTAGAGAACAAACCCCGCTGTCTTACTAACTCTAGTTAGCTATCGCTAAGTACCGCTAGCCAACAATACAGGCTTAACTTAAGGAAAGCATACGTGGCTCTGGCATAGCATTTGGCATTCTCCCAGACACAGAGGAAGCTAACCTTGCTAGCTAGCAAACACAGGAACCACTATTCGCCCTGAAATCAACGGTGTAAATCCGTCTTTCAGGTTAGCCAACTGGCTAACTATGTAGCTACCTGAGCTATCGCCAACATCGGACGACCAAGGCCCAGTCACATAGCGTAGCTAGCCAACGCAACCGGCTTGTTAAACTACCTCCATACTATACAGATAAACAAAACAAAGAGTCTATACATGGACGTGTGTATACAGAGGAAACGCACAATGTTGGCATACAAATCCAAAGTACATTACCTTATTAGTTGCAATTGATCTCAATCTTTTAAAGATGGTGAGGATTTCGGTCTTATTGGGATCCGCCGCCATCTTGCCACCTCTTTACTAGAAGGAAGTAGGCTACGGAAGCCCGTGTATGTCAAAGTATATGAACAGGTTTCTTCTCTGGTTTATTAGGGTCCAGTGTTTACGTCACACACATTTTAATGTAGAGCCCTTATCCTCCAAATATTCCAGGGCCAATAGGTGTCAACAGCAACAGGTACATTAAGAAGCAACTGTCAAAATAATATTGGGCACTTCATTCCTACTGTAAAATATACTTATTAATTTAACACAAACAGTTTAGAATGAAACGCAGCTCCTAAACCTGAACCACCTCTCAAGACAAGAAGTGAGAACAACTAAAATAGTCTTTAGTCAAATTGTCAAAGAGTTAGAACTGCGTTGGAAATAACCTTTGTCTCGTGATGTAAGTGTTCGGATAGATTACATGTCATCAATGAGTTAAGGAAATATAACTGCAAATATACTGCAATTGTTCTTATTTGACCTAATTGACAGCCATTTCCATAATATGCAAATTTAATGACAATGGTTCATAAAGATTATTCAAAAAATGTGATTTAAGGGAAAATAAAGCATCTTTGACTCCACTGTTGGCCCCCAATTTTAGAAAGTTTTTTTTTATTTTATTTTATCTGGAAACAATTGTATTCAGTGTTTCTTGTACCCTATTCCCTATCCCTTTTGATTTGCTCTTTTGATTAAAAACTATAAGTGCTTATTCACATTTCTTTCAAGCACATATGCAAATATGAACATTTTACCTTTTTTAAAGGGGGTGATGCACAACACCATCGTCAACCAATCAAACACTGAAAGCAGGCAGCTGTGCTAAATGTGACTAATTTGGTCAGATGATGGCCCCTCTATTCTATATATGTTAACTAAAAGAGTAAAAGCTCTAAGGTCTATTTCTTTAAACTTCCATCAAAATTAAATAATGTAATATATCCATATATGTCCACGTTGGCAGACAAGTACATGTCTGGCCCTAAAATGGGGGAGAAGGGATTACATCAAAGTCAAAGTCAGTTTATTTTGACATAAACGACACACAGCAAGTTACACACGGGTGCATTTAGGACACACACACACACATAGGCAGAGGTTGCAGTGAATTTTTCCTCTGCATTTTCTAATCCTGGACTGTCCTTCCTCCAGGGCTGCCAGGAGCAGTGGGCAGCCTTGAGGCACCTGGGGACCAAGTCAAGTGATCCGTCTTGGTCAGGGACGAACAGGAGAGTGTTCTGCTGTTCTGCATGTTTTTCTGTTTGGATACTTTCACAAAAAAGAATCACACCTGTTTATCCTTTCATCAAATAGAGTAGTGGGGAAATAGCTGACTAGATGTCTCAGTGTTCTTATCGTTAAACTGAGAAATTAAGGAGCCATTTACACAAATATTTAATTTTCCATATACTCCACATGAACACAATTATTATCCTAACCTAATGGAACGAAAATTAATTGTTAGAATGAATTATTGATAGAAGTATTTTACAAAAAAATTCAGGTCACTGAGGTCTGTGATATATAGCTTTGTGCCATGGGAATCCAAAACATAAATACATATATATATATATACAGTATATATAAAAAACAATTTATCATTCTCTCATTTTATGGATTGTAAACTGCAAAGATTTGTTGAGCAACATATTTGTGACACATTTCTGTATGAAATAAAGTTCATTTTGGTAAACATTATTTCCCTCAACCTAAAAAGATAGTTTGTTCTGTTTTGTTCAGTGATTTCATGCACGTGAGACATGGTTTAGGTCACACAGTAATCTCCTTACCTGAATGGTTTGAAAAGCAATTTACCAGAAATCTTGTCAGACCTGTTGAAGAGCACCGCCTCCACCTACATTTCTGTGAGCAAGAATAGGTGATACAGCTAACCAGTCATCATGGCACGCTCGTTGGGGTTGGTGTTATTTAGTTTTGCTGTCACCCAAATTAAAGCCAATAGCTTCTTAGGAAGCTCAATCAGTTTCTCTCTTGGACAAGACAACCGTGACGGATCCTTTGAGGTATATGTGATATGTTGTTCATTACCCTAGATTCATGTTGTTTGACCAAAATACTAAAAATATATTTCACTAAAATATGCACCTGACTTCAGAGTATGCTATAAAATCTGCGATGTTACATCCTGTATGGGAAAGTGTATTTGGCTTTGTTATTGTACATGTTTGGTTTGTGTAATAATAGTGTTATTAATGTGGTGGTGTATTGGCAGATCAACTTCTATAACAGGGGGTACAGAAATGAAAGTTGTGAGGATCAGCTCAGCTGGCAATGCCAGAGTGGCGACTGTGGTACCCTTATTCAGTCAGAGATCATCATCAATGAAGCCAATTCAAGTGTTGTGGCTTGGTGCCAGTATGAGGGTTACATGACAAGGAATGTCTCTACGAATTTACCTTTCAATTTAAGGTGAGTTTTCACATCGCTGGGTTTTGGCAAGTGGTACTCTAACTATGCTGAGATGATGTGGCATGCAGGTGATAAAGAGACCTTTTCTTATGGCCTGTGATTGGGTTCAAACATTGTGGCATCCATGTTGAAGTTATTTGACATAGTGCATGATGATTTGCCATGCACCGTCAAAAAATCCATGACTTCTAACTATGTTTTGACTGCTAACAGGTTCATCTTTGAGAAGACTGGACAGATCAGAGGTTTTATTCAATTGATATGGGACAGCTCAGTTTGAGAGTACACTGTAAACCTGAACAAGTTCAGAGTACTTTAAATTTTTGATGTTACAGATTACATAATCAAATTTGAGTACATATATAATTTTTATAAGTAACTTAACTTAAAAATTATACATCGCCTATACTGTTTTATTTTGTTATCATTTTTTTTCATAATTTTTAAGTTCTCTGAACAAATATTATTCCAAAATCGTCCAGGATTTTGCCTCGTCAGATATTTGTGTTTCTCTGGGTATTTCACAATCTAGTTATTACGCCCTTACAAGTTTTTGAAAGGGTATCTCCCTTACGTTCCAACTTCTTGCGCAAGCTCTCTGTAGAGAGAACTGTCATTGGTCGACCGCCTTCCCAGTGTTGCCAGATGTACATTTACATTTACATCTGTGATTTAGCAGACGCTTTTATCCAAAGCGATTTACAAGGAGTTTAGGTGTTCACACTTATACACTTAGTAATGAGGAGTGGGGAATCGAACTAGCAACCTTACAACCTCTCGATTACTAAACGACTCCTCTACCTCAAGTCTGCTGTCTCTGTCTCTGATCACAAGATCTCTGCAATGGTGTTCTCAACGACGTTGAAGACGTCAGATACTAAAAAATATGAGTTATCAGGCAATGTTTACTCAAACAAATACATTCCAATAGAATAAAAACATCTTCACTTGCTCAGAAAACTAATACATTTAAAGTTGGGTCAACTAAACACCAGGTTTTAAGAACTGAATACATAATGTAAATAAGTTAGTAGAACTGTTTGGGGTTACAGTTTAGATTGACTGTCTGCAGCTAACCTTTTCACATACTATTATGATAAGATGTACTGTATATTACAACTACAAACAACTTTTTCTATGTAATGGCAAGATGCAGATGTGCTGCTTGAAGATACCACTGATCTCAATTCTTATCTGATCTTCAGTTTTCTTCAATGCATGTGGGAAAAGTATCAGCGCCAAAAGAAGAAAAATGAAGTTAAACTGGTTGCAGGTGTCTTGTTAAAAGACCTGTTCTTGCCCTTCCACTTCTATACCTTCCCATAGTCCTGGAGCTGGTTTAGTCGGTTCCAGAGGCAATCTCACATTTGGCCTAATCTCTAAATTTAAAAATTGTGGTGGGGTATTTCCCCCCATTGTAAATTGAAATTCTTTAAGTAGCGGATTGCATTACAAATTCTATTCTTCTCTGTGAGCTGGGGATGGGAAAAAAAAATAGTTTTTGTTGTGCACACTGCTAATTCACACATTTAATTTTTCAGATTGCTAATTCATACCTAATTTTAAAACTCAAACAATACAATATTAATGAAAAATAAATACATATAAATTATAATGTCACATATGCTAAATATTTTAAATATTTATTACGGATAAAGAGATGTAAAGTAGTGTATATCAAGTTTTATTTTTACTGAGGCCAATTTAGCTATTGAAATGAAACCTACTGAAAATGTATTTGTATCTATTGTGTGTGGTTAATTGAAAGACCACATTGATGTACAACATTTGACATTCACGAATCGTTAAAATAACATATTTTGAAAGTAATTCCGGATGCTGCTGGGGTTCTAATGTGCATGGAGCCCATGGATGGGCACTGAACACACTGGTTGATGTCGGAACACGGACAGATACACACATGCCAAACAGATCACCCGTCTCTGCAACTGTTCCGAGGCTGCGGTAGGTCCTCTTTGATAATGTCTACATGTCATATCATTACATCGTTTGCCAAAATACGGAAATCTCATGTTTTCTTTTTTTTTTATCTTATGAAGAATCCCCCAGAATTGCCTTGTGCACATAGAGCTGCTGGCCGATGACCCAGATGGTGATGATGTGCGATGCAGATTTTCTACAGAGGCAGGGGGAGACTGCTCATCATGCCACCAGCATCCAAATATCAACCTAAATCAGGTCTAATTTCTACAGTTTGAATTTTTTTGTAAATACAGCAGTTGTCTCACTTCATTAATGCATTCATCATACCTTGGTACAAAAAACATCCATATAGAGCTTGAACATTTGAATGTAAATGTAATTGTCTAAATGGTTTGTTGTAAACAAACAATTATAACTGGAGTAAAAGAAAAATGTGCATATGATATTGTTTGAAAACACACATGCCATTTATCATTGGACATTGGTAACCAAATAACAACATGGGTATTCACAGGAGCTTTGCGTTCTACGTGGGAATGGCTCACTGGCTGTTGGAACACATGTGTTTGAGATGGTCTTGGAGGATTACCCCAGAGAAGACATTACTATCACGTATACAGATGGCACATCTTCCATCAAGTATAGTCTCAATAAGACAATGCCAAATCCATCCCCAATAAGCCAGATTCCCCTGCAATTTACAGTGGAGGGTAATGGTGTTTTTATTATGATCTGTAGCGCATCATGAGGATGTAGGATGTTGTCACAATAAGGTTGTCTGTGTGTGTGTGTATGCTTGTATATGGGGGGATGTTTAACCTACTGTCAGGACTAAGAGTTGAAAAGAGTAACCAGCCTACATATTATTAAAGGTCTATGTAAAATAAAATACCTTTAACATTTAATTCACACAGTTAAAATAGTCCTAAGTGATGATACCGGCCTACATACGTGTGGAGGTGTGTTGGTCTAATTCTGGAAATAAATCTCTCCTTAAACCATCGGCACACCAGGTGTAAGTTAACACACCCAAAAAGTGACCTATAAAGAATTTTTGAAGACACTGCAACTGAAAACTAAACAGGTGTTGATGACACAGCAATGGGGCTGAAGCCACACGCCAGTTAAACACTCTCAAACACAGTTAAGCTGATGACAGAGCAGTAGCACTCTAAAAAACAGCTAAGCTGAAGACAGAACTCTAAAACACAGCTAAGCTGATGACAGAACTCTAAAACACAGCTAAGCTAATGACAGAGCAATAATCGGCCATGACCAACGGGGGCAGGTATCCTGACACCTACAAGGATGTATGTATAAGTGAAATTGTATGTCACTTCTGAGAGTGTGTTTCTGTGCCTCAGTTCTTCCTTCAGTGGAAAGCTGTGTAACTGGGACGACAAGGCCACAGTTCCTGACTCCAACACCTTCACATGAACAGGTTTATATTACAGCTGTCGGCCATAGGCACCAACTGAAACTACGAGCCCAATCTACAGAAAGCAGGTAAAAATGTGGTGTTTTATTATTATTGAAAATTTGATTGCTGAAAATATTAAAATTCCAGTGATGATATAATTCTGAAATTAGGGCAGGGCACAAGTGTCTCAACATTCCCATGCTCTCTATACATAATTTTTCTTAGGATACATTCACTTTCTTTTGACTTAAAAAAAAAAAGTATTTAAAGGCATATCTTTTAACAATCCACACTGTGTGCAGAAATGCTGCTAACACTGCAGTCCTCTTCACAGAATGCTAGACTTCCAGGTCAGTGGGCCTTGGAATATGTCCAAATCACTGCAGAGCGAGAATAATGGGATTACTGTGGCAACAGTGGAATGGACACCACAACAGAGTGATCTCCATCGCTCCGTTCCAGTGTGTTTCACCGCAGACACAGAGACAAGGTGATGACCGGTAACCCTGATCACTTATCTCTGTTATTGCCCACTTTACTTAACAGCTTCCATCTCACATTGTGGCTCTTCATCTATTTATCTTTGTAGCCAGTCAGAGATGAGATGTGTTGTGCTGATGGTAGCACAATCATTGCCACTGACAGGTGAGTTTTCACCTTTCTGTGTAGTGGCTGACAACTGAACACTTTTACATTTGGAAATATGTCGAACTGTGTAAATGTATGTTGCATATTTCCAGGTGAAGGAGAGGTTTCTTGCAAGGAGAACATTATAAACATTGTTGTGAGCAAAGCATCTATACCAGGTATAGATCATAGATGGCTACATATGATCGACCCGTCCTGCTCCCTCACCTCCAACGACACCCATGTCATGGGCACAATATCAATCAACACCTGTGGTACAGAGATGGGGGTATGTTTACTTATGTTTAATTTACTTCTTCTAGTTTACTTTGTTCTTCTTTGAACATATAAGCCAAACTATCTACCAACCACATTAATCTCCTCCCTTTTTTCACAGGAAGAAGGCGATTTTGTTATTTTCAGAAATAGCATTAGCTCATTTGATGCCCCCGATGCAATCATTACTAGGAGGGGTCAAGTCAAGATTGGGTTCTCATGTCAGTACCCCAAGGTGGTCGATGTATATAGCCATTATCTGAACAAAAAATCGGACTACATTTTCACTGAGGTCAACTTTGGCAGCTTTGGTTACGTCTTTGAAGTTTTCACGGGCAGCAACTTCACCACTGCAGTGGCCCCCGAAACATACCCAGTGGAGTACCAGCTGCTAGACATGATCTATATGGGCATCAAGGCTCAATCCACACTTTCAAACACAAGGCTGTTTATAGAATCCTGCAGGGCCACTCCTACTGGTAACCCAAAGAGTATTAAATACTATGACCTGATCAGTCATGGGTAAGGCTTATACAACCATCTTAAATAATCTTATTGCAATTAATTCTCCTAAGATGACTGCACAGCATTCATGCTTTTGAGTCATTGCATTACACTATTGTGTCTAATATGAAATCCCTCATGTGTTCCTACCTGAAGGTGTAACGTAGATGAAACCATAAAGGTATATCCAGGCAGTCTTACCGATTTTAATTTTGAGATCCAAGCCTTTAAGTTTACCGGAGAGTTGGATGAGGTATGATTGCAGACCACTAGGAAAAACAAAGTAAGAATTTTAAATATAAAAGGCTTCTCTCAACCTCACAAACCTCTGTTTTTTTGGGTTTTCTGGGCAGGTGTTTATTAGCTGTTCAGTTATCCTATGTGAGGCAAGCAACCCAAACTCCAGATGTGCTCAGGGCTGTGTGAACAATACCTCTAGCAGGCGTAAGCGAGAAAGCGGGCTTGAGACAGCCAGCCACTTCCTCACTCAGGGTCCATTTCGTGTGGTGAGAGATGGTCAACGCCGTACAGGTAAGTCATGCTTGCACACACATGACCGATCCTCTGAAAGATGTGTCACATGGACGACTCTTCATGTTAGCATCGTCTTTTACAGGTGAAAGGCTCAATGATGACTCTGAGACTGTTTCCAGTTCGAACAAGCAAACAAATGTCAGTACTTTTGTTCTGGCTGGTCTTCTCATCGCTTCCATTGTGCTGCTGGTGGGACTCGTATTCTACAAGCATCAAAGAACCAGAACCCTCAGCCAGCAGAACCTCTTGTTTTAAGATCTTTCTTTTCTTGATTATCAGTTCCAGACTAGCATACAGCAAAGCATAAATTAAGCCACAGAGTATATGCTTACAAGCCGTAATACATATTTAGTAGTGTACATTATTTGTTGTAATGTAAAATGTTTTTAGACACAGGTCAAGTACTGTACTTGCTTTAGAGACCTACACATTTTTCATGATTATATGGCAGATAATGTACAAGAAAAGGTTTTGTAAAATCATATAGGCCAGAAAATAACACTTCTGTTTTACACTCAGGTGTATAAAATGATTTAAATTCTAGCTTGAATATTTCTTGATTTATTTAAAACAATAATAAGACCTGCTAATTGCATGCATACTTAAACTTTGAAGTGGTACTGGTGATAATATACTTTATAACCGTAATGGTATAGCTTTCCTTCTGTAACTCTGAGTGGACAAATAATTGTGGCATTATATAAATTTAACCTATGTTTACAATTTACAAACATATACATGAGTCTCTTTTGTACATGGTTTAAATAAATTTGCATTTGATGTTTTAAAACTATTTTGAACAGTGTCTTACCTTCACAAAGCTTTACCTGCCATTTTTGATGTGCATTGTGATTGTGAATGTGTAATTTTGGCTTTGGCTTAAAACTGACAATTCTATTAATTTGTTTCCATACAGAGTTGGTATATGAATACTAAAAAAGTGTGTAAGGGATAATGTATAGGTCGCCGGTCAGTATCGGAAATAAATCCTGGCGGGACAAACAGGACCCAGACGCGCAGGAGCCCACTTATTATACCATTACCTGCCAAAACGATAAGACATTCCTTCTAAATACCTCTTTTTAATGATTTTGTTGCCTGGTAATGTAATAACTGGTTAATAAGACCTCCTTCTATTGGTAGACGGTGGGTGGAAGGGTAGACGATCTGTATCCCTGGAAGTAATGGTACCACTTTACAATAACGCTTCCTTATAAAGGATTTATAAATGGTTTATAATGGGGTTATTAGGTTGAAAACAATTATTAACACGTTATGTTTGTGTTCTCCAGAGGGGTTTTACCTATAACCCACATAGATCAGAATTCTCATGTTTCTGAGATCCATGTTAAAACTAATCTATTCAGCTGCAGGACTAAGAACACTGTACCACTCAAACTGAGACCATTCAAATCAACCAAAACATGACAATGAAATCACTTTAATACCACACTTAGCACTCTTAAATCCATTTCCCTGCCCTTAGTTAAACCCTTGTGTAGCGTCCTCGCAAGATAATGGCCTGAAGAGAGAAATGCATTTAGTTTTTTTTTCTGAAGTGTTCAGGTTTAATGCATGAATCGATACACCAGTTTTACCACTAGGTGGCAGCAGCGCGCTAGAAACGGTGGTGGCTAAATCCAAGATAGCTCTTGCAGGAAGTTGATTATTTCAGTTCTCAGCAGGAGAAAGACTTTTTGCGCTGTGATCCTGATGAGTGTATTTTGCATGTTTTACAGGTGAGCTGTTGTGAGTTGTAATAATAAGTGTGTTAAAATAACATGTCATGTGGTGTAGAATGTGAACTTTGATGCGATGGTTGATAAATAAAGGTGATCTGTATGTTCACTAACATGTTCGCTTACTAGTCATGTGTGTTCAAGTGAGATTAGCCTTAATTCTATTCTATTCTAATCCCTCAGTGTTCGGTCACGTTACCACAGAGGAGGTATTTGACAGTTCGATATCCTTGGAAATGTATAGAGATAAGTGGATTATTACAGTTCTCAGCAGGAGAAAGACATGTGTTTTGCGCTGTGATCCTGATGAGTGTCTTTTGCATGTTTTACAGACAACATTAATAAATAAATATATGTGGCATCTAGACCAACTCTCAGTCTTTGAGGGTGTTACACTTGCAACTTCAATATTTAGGTCAAACCTGTTTCATACCATGCACCAAGCGGGGTAGCAAAACAAAAGTATTTAGTGCTTGACACAAACACTTTGTTTTGTTTTTGCTCCATTGTTCTAAAAGTGAAACCCAGGTGTGGCATGTACAATAGCATTTCTCAAAAAAGGAGGACAACCTTGCTTCCAAAGGTTCAATTGCACTCAGTGAACTATGGTTGGTGTCACGATCTCCCCTGAATTTTAGTTTGTTTTCATGCTTTCATGTCTTATCACCATCTCCTGTCATTTCAGATCAACCCAATCCCACATGTCTCTCCATCTCTTCACCTGCAGCTCATATCCAAATTAGTATCTTTGTTTTTATACCTGTACACTTTCACTTGTTCCCTGCCAGATTGTCTTGTGTGTTTTGCCAAGCTATCCCGCGTTTGTTTCCTTGCTATTGCCTGATTACCCTGTTTTGATGCTGCTTGCGTGTATACTGGATTTCAGATACCCTGCCTGCTCCTCTTCGGATTTGTCTGCTTGATTGATTGATCTCCCAGTTCTGACCCTGCTTGCCTGTCCATCTGATTCTGAATACCCTGCCTGCTCCTGACGCATTTCCTGGTTTTGACCCTGTTTGAACTAACACAAAGTAAACTGTACTTTCGCTATCCACTGTGTCTGTGTCAGGGTATCTGAAATCCAGTATACAGGCAAACAGCGTCAAAACAGGGTAATCAGGCAATAGCAAGGAAACAAACCCGGGATAGCTTGGCAAAACACACAAGACAATCTGGCAGGGAACAAGTGAAAGTGGACAGGTATAAATACAAAGATACTAATTTGGATATGAGCTGCAGGTGAAGAGATGGACAGGGAATACCAGGTGAGAGGGATGAGGAGATTGCCAGACATGTGGGATTGGGTTGATCTGAAATGACAAGAGATGGTGATAAGACATGAAACCAGATGAAAACAAACTAGAATTCAGGGGAGATCGTGCCACCAACCATAGTTCACTGCATGCCATTGCACCTTTTGAAGCAAGGTTGTCCTCCTTTTCTGAGAAATGCTATTGTACATGCCACACCTGGGTTTCACTTTTAGAACAATGGAGCAAAAACAAAACAAAGTGTTTGTGTCAAGCACAAAATACTTTTGTTTTGCTACCCCGCTTGGTGCATGGTATAAAACTAAAGGTTTGACCTAAATATTAAAGTTGCAAGGGTTAGACTAAGGGCAGGAAAATAGATTTAAGAGTACTTAGTGTGGTATTACATTATGAGGTGATTTTGTTGTCATGTTTGGGTAAATTTGAATGGTCTCAGTTTGAGTGGTACAGTGTTCTCAGTCCTGCAGCTGAATAGATTAATTTTAACATGGATCTCAGAAACATGAGAATTCTGATCTATGAGGGTTGTAGGTAAAACCACTCTGGAGGACACAAACATAACTTGTTTATAACACATTGCAACGCACACGTCTGAGTCACGTCTGTGCCTTACACATTTAACATGAAGGTAGATTTTATTGCATGTGATGACATTATAGGGGACAATGGTGCAAAAACAAATAGATAGGGCTAGAGAGGACAAATTAAATGGTGTTGGCAACAGATATGCATCTCCATTCCAGAATTTTTTTTAAACTGGGTGGAATGATTTACCTGTCACACTATGTGATAGCACCCTAGGCTCTGGGCACAGGTGGCTGCATTCATTTGTGACCAAACCCAGTTCGATGCATGTTTACCTTGATGTAACCATCAGCATGCTGACCTTGAATACCCTTTGTGCACTGGGTGTGGTTGGGTGCTGCACTGCAGAGGGCTGTCAGGATAGACTCTGTCCTCCCTTGCATGGGGAGAGGTTAGGGAATCTAGATAGATGTATTGGCCTGCCTGATTACAAAGAGGTCTAGCTTGTCCTGTCAAGCAGCATCTATTCTAGCTAAGTGTGGCAGTTCCTGGCATAGAATTGCATATTAGCATAGAACTGCATAGACTGCATATCATGAACTCAGCCTTAGTTCCTGTTATTTTAATGTTATATTGCTACCAGTTGTGTAGGCTGACCTATGGTCATTTCTTTAGATGCCTACAATCTATTATAACAAAAATATCACCTCTTACTGTTTTCTATATTTTGGCATATTCCACGGACACAACCTGTTACTAGTTCTGGAGAATAGCTCAGAGGCTACAGTGCTGCTATGGGGCTTACCAGCATGTTGGACCGAAGTGGTTAAGGGACAGCGTGCCAGGCTGCACAATCTCAGTATGACCATTTGGTCCAGTTGAAAAGCTGGACGGCAATCCATCACTCAATACTTACATCAATGTTTTATTGGTTTGAAACTAATCCTAGCCGGTTGTTGTGGCAACACTGTTGCAAAGTAATACTTCTCTTGTTAAGAATTTCTTGAGAGGCCACAGTGGTTCAGAGCATCACAATGTATTTGTCAGGTGCAAGTTACTTATTCAGTTACACATTCAAACTAGACTAATGTGGATAATCTAAAGTTAAAAATACATAACAGAAGACATATGAAACATCCAAACATTCAGAGAACATTCCTGGCTGCTCAGAGGATGTTGGCTACACACATAATGTGCGGGAGTCTCTGGCTACAGAACACTACAAATCCTTTGACTAACTTCCATTTAAATACCCATTTCATTGAGTCCTACATCTGGTATAATAATTATTCACACTGACTGTGGTGTTTATGATGGGGATCACACAGTCAAACAGACAAATGGAGGGTTTGTCACCTACAGAGGGGGGTTTGAGTCCTCCAGAGGGGGGTTACCTACAATCCACAGAGACCAGAATTATCATTTTTCTGAGATCCATGTTGAAACTAATCTTTTCAGCTGCAGGACTGAGACCACTGTACCACTCAAACTGAGACCATTCAAACGAACCCAAGCATGGCAATGAAAACACCTCGTATTGTAATACCACACTTAGAACTCTTAAATCCATTTTCCTCCCATTTGTTTAACCCTTGCAACCTTAATCTTAAGTCAAACCTGTTTCATACCATTCTAAAAGTGAAACCCACGTGTGGCATGTGCAATAGCATTTCACAGAAAAGGAGGAGGACCTTGCTTCAAAAAGGTTAATTGGCATGCAACACACGCACACTTTTCTGTAGGTGTATACATTGAAAAGCATGTCCATGGTTACATTACAGGAACGTTTTTTCAACATCCAAGAAGTTTCTCAATTCTCATAACATCAATACACTTGCATTTTTTTGGATGACAGATGGTGTGATTGAGAGAACAATTGCCTTCAGCAGTGGTATTACATTGCAAATATCTAAATCTGACAGGTTTCTCACTTAACAGATATGAGTCAACTTTGACTCCCAGTTCCAGTTTATTTCCAAACCATATTCTGTGGCGTTTATCTTTTTGGCACCTTTATGCCAGCTCTGTCTTTCTTGAATCACATCTAATTAAAAGGTGTTGCTCAGTATAGATGAGGTGCCACATTCCAGTAGTGTGCAAATCAAATCAGAAAATAAATCTTCTTGACATTTGGTGTCATGCCTTTGTGCTCTTTCACGGAATACTGCTTCTGCGGAACTGGCAAGTCCAGAATTCTAAGCATTTCTTTTGCTCAAGACTGTTCATTTGATTGGGCCATTATATAACAGTGTTTCAGTTTTGATGGATGGTAGGTGTGTTTATTTGCTGAGTAACAGATACGAATCTGTTTTAAGAACATGCAGTGCACCTCTATCTTTCCCTTAATTGTTGAATATTAGGACTTGTAAATTGCTCATGCTAAATGGCTTGTAAACTTGCTCATGCCTTTACCATTTCTGCACACAAGACAAGACACCGGTAGCCTTCAGAGCCTTCAGTGAAATGAGTATACAGTATACAAAATTGGCAAAGATTTCACTGCCAGAGACCTAGCAAATCATGTCAAAGGAAGAGGGAAAACATGGTGTAACATCTTATCGCTGATTCATTTAAAATTGTGTAAATAGCCTTAGATCTTGAAATGTGGTGTACATCCAAAGAATGTAGTGAAGTATAAGCATACCAAATTTCAAAACTTTACCTTAATCTGTTTTTGTTCTTAAGCTGTTTCAAAACGAATCAAGTTTGGTTTGCATCCAAATGATGTGATATTGTAAACTGTGTCACATTTAGTTCACTTTGAATATTTATATCATAAGATATTGGCTAGTGACACATTGTTACCCTAGCTAAGGTCATGTGCCTACTATAGACGCTTACTTGCCATCCTTTTTGATGAAACAGTTATCAAGCTATTCCCCACTTCAGGGGTAAAGGTGCCATTATGCTTCTACAACTGCGTTAGTGCATGGTCATGCAGTTGCTTCGACGGACTCATGAACATTTATAGTTCTCTGTCGGTTGGTGGGTGTCGCAAAGCAATAAAAAAAAAGATGGCCGACCAAACTCTGTAGATGGTTGTATTTGTACATAAAAGTTGTTTGCCTTCCTTTTTTTTGCTTTCATTTTTTCAAAGTTACCAAGAAATAGACACTGTAATGTAAAACAAAAAATGTCTCGGTTACTTACGTAACCTCGGTTCCTTTAGTGGAACCGCAGACATTACCAGATGGGAAGTGACGTAGTCACGTATCCAACTTCAAATACACTATTCATTCACGCCTGGAAGGCTGAGATGCGTCAATCATCTTCTGAGCCCGCCCCCTCAGGAGGGCATTAATATGAACGCTTGACGCATCTCGGTCTCTTGGAAACTTGAGCGTAACACAAAACACACCCACTCCAAGAACAAATGGACACTGTACACGCAAACCTTGGTAATGTCTGCGGTTCCACTGAAGGAACCGAGGTTACGTAAGTAACCGAGACGTTCCTTGTCGTAGAACTTACAACATTACCAAATGGGACCGTATCCCTTCACGCGTGAAAAATACAGTGTCAATCAACCTTAGCCAGCTCCTCGTACTTCAGACCTCCCAAGAGGTTCTCACAACAGCTGGCGGTTAACATCACGGGGCAATCCCTTCTTTACATCTCTGATCTCTGATCACCAGCCTACATGATTCCCCCTGATATCGGTTCATTTGCATTTATCATATAAAAGCTGATGAACACATACATTACTATGCCTTCCTTTCACGTAGCCAGAGTGATCTCTGATCACCTGCCTACATGATTTTCTCACATAACGGTTCATCTGCATTAGTATAAAAGCTAATGAACACATACGTTATCAATAACCTTCTCACGCAGACTAAGCGATCTCCAATCGTCTGTCTACATGATTTCCCCATGTATCGGAACGTCAGCATTTAACGTGTAAAAGCTGGCAACCGTTCATATCAATAACCATTCACAGGCTCTGGGGAGCTATTGAAATATCAGCGTGGACCTGTGAGGACCTGTGAGAGCGCGTAAAACCACCAGCAGATCCCATGAGGGTACTAAGTGCCTTTCGGGCACTCTGAGACGCCTAACGCCAGCCATAAAGCGTGACGTTAGAGGGTGATTACCTGGAGTTTTGCCATTAATGCCTGCATGGCAGGCCGAAATAGCCGCAAGGTAAACTTTGAGGGTGGAAGCCGCCTTCCCCTCGTCAAATAACTGATGCAGGAATTCTAAAATGACACTCAGAGCGCAGTTGACAGGTGTAAGATAAAATTAAGCATATACCCATAGCGTGACAAAATGGCAAGTAAGTACAGGAAGCTGGTAAACACCTGGCAGTTGCAGAACAACAACGCTGTAACTCAGCAGAACAACAAAGCTGTAACTCAGTGGCTAAGACAGTGTGAGAAAAGGCCCAGAGGCTATATTGACAGATAATGTAAACAGGCCTTGGCCTAGGGAGGGAAAAGGCTGTATTGATTGAATAGGAGGAAAAGGATGGTATTAATATGACAGGAAGAAGCACTTGAGATCGTGAGGTACACTGCAGTTAAAAACAGTTAGGGCAAATGTGCTAAAATGGGCACAAGCCCAAACCACATTTGCTGGGTGTTCCGCTGTGCACAAACACAAAAGAACACCAGACATTGATATGAAACTGCATCCCATGATGAGAGGAGGGGGGCTTTTTAGTTGCTGACCAAGGAGGATGACATCACAGAAAGTGGGCCAGAACTAGAGGTTAAAAGCCAAAGCTTTAGGGGTGATAGTCAGAAGATCTTCTCCAGCCATAGGTGTTGAATGTATCACTTGTGACTGCATTGCATTGACGGCTGTACTGTATCTATTGAATACCAAGTAAACTCATTCATTGCTACAAAAGAAGCTTCGTCCGGTGTCTCATCTCCTTAAACCAGCACGCAAAGATAGACTTAAAGATATAATTATTTAACACAGGGTCGCACTGCCGCGCGACACACCATTGATCAAATCTGCGCCACTTCAGCGTATAGAGGGATCGTGTCGACAGAGCCCGAGCACTCTGTATTGTGGACACCACTGCATCAGACAGCCCCGAAGCTATCAGCCTGCTCCTTTCAGGTGCCTAAACCTAGGAGCCAGTTTGCGAGACTCCACTCGCAAGGGGATGTCCCGTGCAGACAACCACACCCTCTGCCCTGGACGGAAGGATGGAGCAGGTCTCCGGCGCCGGTTGGCCTGGGACTGAGTGGTCCTCGCGGTGCGGACCAGGTTCTGCCGGGCCTTCCTCCAGGTCCGCCTGCACCTTCTCATGAAGTGCTGGACAGAGGGCACCCCAACGTCCTCCTCCTGCTCTGCAAACAAGGGAGGCTGGAACCCGAACTGGCACTGAAAAGGAGACAGGTTAGTAGCAGAAGACTGGAGGGTGTTATGTGCGTATTCTGCCCACGGAAGAAAAGAGCTCCAGGAGGACGCGTTGCCTGCCACCAGTGCCCTCAGGGTGGTCTCGAGCTCCTGGTTCATCCTCTCCGTCTGTCCGTTAGACTGGGGATGAAAGCCCGAGGAGAGACTGGCAGTCGCCCCAATCATTTTGCAGAAGGCCCGCCACACCCTGGAGCAGAACTGGGGACCGCGGTCGGACACAATATCCTGTGGGAGACCAAACACTCGAACGACAAAGTTAAAAGTGAGTCTGGCCGTTTCAAGTGCCGATGGTAGCTTGGGTAACGGCACAAAGCGACAGGCTTTAGAAAATCTGTCTACGATGACAAGAATTACGTGTTACCCTCCGACACAGGAAGGCCCGTCACGAAATCCATGGAGATGTGTGACCATGGCCGGTGTGGGATGGGGAGGGGGTGAAGCAACCCCTGAGGCCGCTGGTGAGGGTTCTTGCTTCGTGCACAGACAGCACAGGCCCCGACAAAGGACTTGACATCCTCGGCCATGCCAGGCCACCAGAAATGTCTCTGCACAAACTCCAAAGTCCGTCGGTGTGCTGTGAGGCGCGAAGCATGGCCCCACTGGAGTACCTGAGACCGTACGCCTCGCGGAACAAAGAGGAGTCCAGGCCTCTCTGGACCCGGACTGGGTTTGTCCCGTTGTGCCCGTCGGACCTTGTCCTCAATTCCCCAGCGGATGGATGCCACGATCCGGGAGGAAGGAATGACGCACCTCTCCTCTTCGTCCTGGCTAGCGGAAGGGAACTGCCGGGACAAGGCGTCAGGTTTGGCGTTCTTCGAGCCTGGGCGGTAGGAGAGGGTGAAGTCGAACCGCCCAAAGAACAGGGACCATCGAGACTGTCGGGGGTTGAGGTGCTTGGCGACCTGGAGGTACTCGAGATTCCGGTGATCCGTCCACACCAGGAACGGATGTTGAGCACCCTCCAGCCAGTGCCTCCACTCCTCGAGCGCCAGCTTGACGGCCAGCAACTCCCGGTCCCCCACGTCGTACCGGGATTCCGCGGGACTCAGCCGGTGGGAGAAGAAGGCGCAGGGGTGGATCTTGCCATCCTGAGCCCTCTGGGAGAGTATTGCCCCAACCCCTACCTCAGAGGCATCCACCTCCACAATGAACGGCAGGGATGGGTCCGGAAGGACGAGAATGGGGGCCGAAGAGAACCTTCTCTTCAGTTCGCAAAACGCCTTCTCTGCCTTAGGGGCCCAGACAAAAGGACCCCGACCCTTCTTGGTAAGGGCGGAGATGGGTTCTGCAATAGAGCTGAAACCTCGGATGAACCTCCTATAAAAATTAGCGAACCCCAGAAACTGCTGCACACCCTTAACGGACTTAGGGGCTTCCCAGTCCCTCACTGCCTTGGTCTTCTTTTGGTCCATCTCAATCTGGCCCTCTCTGAGGATGTATCCCAGGAAGGTGACCTCAGGCCGGTGGAACTCGCACTTCTGGGGTTTAACGAATAAGTGGTTCTGAAGGAGTCTCTGGAGAACTCGTCGGACGTGTAGGCGATGATCCTGCAGAGACTTGGAAAAAATCAAGATATCATCCAGGTACACAAAAACAAAGTGGTTAATCATGTCCCGGAGACAGTCATTGATAAGAGCCTGGAACACGGCCGGGGCATTAGTAAGGCCAAAGGGCATCACCTGGTACTCGTAGTGCCCCGTCGGGGTGTTGAATGCCGTCTTCCACTAGTCCCCTTTCCGGATGCGGATCAGGTCGTAGGCGCTTCGCAGGTCCAGTTTAGTAAAAATCCTAGCACCCTGAAGGAGGTCAAACGCTGTGGACATCAGTGGCAGGGGGTAGCTGTTACGGATGGTTATCTTGTTTAGGCTCCGGTAATCGATACAGGGCCTCAGAGATCCATCCTTCTTGCCCACGAAGAAAAACCCCGCTCCAGCAGGGGAAGTGGACGGACGGATGAACCCCGATGCTAGGGCGTCCCTGATGTACTCGTCCATGGCCCTCCTTTCTGGACGGGAAAGGGAGAAAATCCGCCCCTTGGTTGGACTTGTGTCGGGTTGCAGCTCGATTGAGCAGTCGTATGGCCGGTGAGGGGGAAGTGACGAGGCCCGACTCTTGCTGAAGACCTCTTGCAGATCCAGGTACTCCGCCGGCACCAGAGACAGTTCAGCAGGATCAGGAGGCTCGGGAAGGCAATGAGGAGAATCACTGAAGAGGCAGGTGGCGTGGCAGGTAGGACCCCACTCGAGGATGCGGCCCGTCACCCAGTCAAGATGGGGGTTGTGGCAGTTGAGCCACGGGAACCCCAAGACCACTGGAAAATCCGGGGAACGGATCAGGTTCAAGGAGATCTCCTCACGATGGTCTCCCAAATGTAGCCTCACCTTTGATGTGACCCGAGTCACATCTCCATCCCCCAGTGCTCGCCCATCAAGGGCAGTGACGGCAATCGGCATTTCAAGGGGAACCAGAGGGATCTTAAGCCTCTGTGCGAGGCCCCGGTCAATGAAGTTACCTGCCGCCCCGGAGTCTATCAGAGCCCTGCATGAATGTTCATTCTCCCTCCAGGAGATGGAGATGGGGAGATACACCGCTTGGTCAGGAGACTGGGAGGAAAGGGTTGCGCCCGTCACAACCCTCCCCTGGTTGGACGGACAACCCCTTTTCCCGAGAGCTCGGGACATGAGGATCGGAGATGACCTGTTTCGCCACAGTACAGGCAGAGACCCTCACGCATCCGCCGTTCCTTCTCTCGGGCTGACAGTCTGGTCCCTCCCAATTGCATAGGCTCGGGACCCTCACTCGACTTGGACCTCCAAGAGCCTGCCGGTAGAACCCAAGAGACCCCCTGGTCCCCACGGCGCTCGCTCATACGGTTGTCCAAACGCACAGCGTGGGTAATCAGAGGTTCTAGCTCAGTGGGGCACCCGATTGAGGCCAAGCCATCCTTCAGGGCGTCCGACAACTCGTGGTGGAAGGCTGTTGCCAGAGACTTCTCGTTCCATCCACTCTCCTCTGTGAGAGTGCGGAACTCTATGGCGTAGTCCGACACCGAACGCCTCCCCTGCCGAATGGTCATCAGCTGCTTGGCAGTGTCTGGCCCAGTCGTTGATTGGTCGAAGACCATTAACATCTCCTGCTGGAAATCCCCAAAGGACGAGCAGATTGAGCCCTGCTTTGCCCAGACTGCAGTAGCCCATTTCATGGCCTTGCCTGTGAGGAGAGTGATAATGTAAGCCACACGGAGCCGGTCAGAGGAAAAAGCCTGGGGCTGCAGCTCGAAGATCAGATCAAATTGGGTAAGGAAGCCTCGACAACCCCCCTTTTCGCCGTCATAGCGGTGCGGCTGGGAAACCCGGGGGTCTGCAGAGGAATGTGGGACAGGAGCATCAGGTAGATGCTGTGCAGCGCCTCTCTGGTCCAGTTGTTGCAGGTGCTGGTTGTGGCGTAGTAAACCCTCCTGCTGGCAAGCAATATCTGCCCTTTGGCGGGCAAGGTCCTCCTGCTGGCGAGTCATGTTGTCCTGCCGGGACGTAAGCAGTTCCTGCTGGTGGGCCATATTCTCACGCTGAGTCGCCAGCTCTGCCTGCTGACGATTGACCTCCTCCTGCTGGCGAGCCGCTGCTTCCTTGTGATGCACTAGTGCTTGCTCGTGCTGGTCCAGACGTGTGTGGCTTGACTGTAGGTCTAAAGTTAAAGCCTGGAACATCTGCTCGATTCTGGACATTTGCTCTGCTAGGTCCATATTGATGACGACGTTCTGATAGGTTAGCGGGATTGGGATGCGAACTCGGGTCGCTGGCGTGGTAACCAGTGACTAACCCAGAAGGCTAGTGAGGACCCAGATGCAGAAGTCAATTCGAAACTTTGATTTATTAGTTTTCCGTCAAACAGGGTCAATAACAAAAAGGCAAGAAGTCGACAGCAAAAATGAGAAGTGGAACACAAAGCACAGAAGATCTCCAGACAGGGAATAGTCCAAACGAAAAAGTAATTTCCAAAAAGGTAGTAGTCCACACAAGGGCAATCCAAACGAAAAAGTAGTTTACAAAAGGTAGTAATCCAATGCACAACAGAACAGTCAGAATGGCAAAAGGCCTAACAAAGGAAGCTAACGAAAGTGTAGCTCTAGCTCACCCACGGGAGAAAAATAATAAGGCGTTCCAGAGACCGCTGATAAGAAAAACAGCGAAACGCGGCCGAGAACCACGCGAGACCAGTACAGGAGATTTCTACTTGAGCGTTGTGTTTGCACACAGGACAGGAGTTTCTGAGCAAACGTCGCGATGACATGACAAGCCAATACAGGGCTTTTATACTCTTGCTGCAAGGGTAATTGATCAATAACAATAATATAGATCAGGTGTGGCAGAGGAGGACAAAGGAAAATAATAAAACAAGTCTTTAGGCCACTAGGTGTCGCCCAATGACAAAAGTCGTGACGACAGAAGCTCAAAGTCACGACACCATCGGAGCTGCCGATGTGAGGAAGTGTGGCGTTTTCCAGATCGCCAGAGCTTTCAGGCACCTGGCATCCACTGTCACCCTCTTGCACCTGTCCCTGGTGGAACTGAGTTTTAAAGAGAGATACCACGTTTGAAAGGGGCGTGTGTGTAGCATTCCGAGAGGTAACGCTATAGCAGCCGAAGCCATCATTCCTATCAACCTTTGGCAGAGAAGGGATGAAACTTTCTTTTTCAGTTTGAACTGACTTACACACGATCTGATTGCTTCTATTCTTCCTTGAGATAAGCCCACTTCCATAGAGGTGGAATTTAATATCATGCCCAGGAAGAGAGCGGACTGACTGGGAATTAGAATGCTTTTTAGTTTGTTCACCACGAAGCCTAGACGATGTAGGTGCAACACCACTAGATGTCACTCTTGTTACTCCGCTTCTTTCGACTTCGAGCAAATAAGCCAGTCGTCTAAGTAATTGTAAATTCGCAAGCCCTGGCGCCACGATGGCGATGGCGGCTTCTACGCATTTTGTGAACACCCTTGGAGCCAAAGCTAGACCGAAAGGGAGCGCGCAGAACTGATAAGCCTTCCCTCCGAACGCAAACCTCAGAAACTGTTGGTGTCTGGGGTGAATCGGGATTTGAAAATATGCGTCTTTTAGATCGATGGGGGTGAACCAATCTCCCGGTCTTATGTATTGAACTAGCAGACAAGGGGTCAGCATTCTGAATTTCATCGTCATGAGAGCTTTGTTGGGGACACTGCGGGGGGAGTTACACAAGCATGTCGAAACGCTGCGCCTTAAGGGACAGTTGGGACAAATACATTTAGTGTGTTTGGTGTAGCTTGACAAACCGTAGCTGGCATGATTTTTACATGGGAGAAGCGGGCCAACACCCTGGTGGTGAGGATTCCACCTCTCCCCCTCTCCTCTTTTTCAGCCGCAGATCAGGAGGCTGAAGAGTTTCCGCGACCTCTCCCCCGCCTGACAGCATGCTGGTGTGCTCCGCGGGGTGCGCTCTGCGTCTGGCGTGGAGCAGGCTGATGCGAGTCGGGTTGCTCCGGAAGGCGGAAGGGGTGCCTGTGCCATCCATGGCGCGCTGGGACCTTAGCTGGCGGAGGTGCTGGCGAACGGAATCCGCTGCGCTTGACTCCTGTGGCTGGAGTCGCCTGAGCAGAAGAGCGCTGGTCAAAGATGGAGCGGGGCATCCAGGCTTGAAACGCCTCGCGACTCTTTTTCTCTGCCTCGAACTGGGCGGCCATCGTACCCACAGACTCACCGAAGACCCCGTGGACGGTGAGTGGCGAGTCTAGTAGAGGAGCCTTCTCTTTGTCACTGAGCTTTGCCAGTGACAGCCAAAGCGACCGCAGAGTCGCGACGGAGGCGCCCATGACTCTCCCTTGAGCCTGCGCCGTGCAGCGAGTGAGACGGAGAGAGAGATCCGTCGCCCTGCGCAGCTCAGCCACCACCTGATGGACGCGGCTAACTCCGTTAGCAGATTCGCCTGGTAACGCTGCAGGAGAGCAGAGGTGTTGTTGGAACAGGCGGCTTGCCCAGCCGTCAGGTATGCCTTCTCCGCCAATGAAGGCGAAAGAGAGCGGCTACCTCTCCGTCCCTCCGGTGGAAGACGCAGTGGCAGGTTACCTCTCACCCTCTGCTCCCCCGGCGTGTCTCGGCCAGAAGCCTGGTCTGCCCTCATGCATTTCCCGTCACCAGGCTTTTGGCCGAGACACGCCAGGGGAGCAGAGGGTGAGAGGTAACCCGCCACTGCGTCTTCCACCGGAGGGACGGAGAGGTAGCCGCTCTCTTTCGCCTGGTCGAGGTGGAGGTAGGCGGCGAAGCCTGGAACCGGGGCACGTCCTGAGTAGGGCGTGGACCAGGTCGCTGTGTGCTCCCTATGCACTTCTGCGAAGAAAGGGAGGGGGCTGGGAGCCATGGCTAGAGAGCCGCCGTGGAATTCCCCGTCCAGCAGGGAAGACTGCACGACAGGAGGTGGAGGGAGAGGGAGAGGGAGACCGAGGTGGGTCGCAGCCCTCAGCGGCACCTCATGCAGCTGTTGGCCCAGGGTCCTGGAAGTGACGGGTGGCTGCTCGGCTACATCCATATCCTCACTCTCCGACGAGAGCTCTTCGGATTCGGGCAGGCTCTCCGTGTCCAGACCGAAGTCTAGTTTGAGGGCCGGCATCTCCTAGAAGCTAGAGGGTAGCTCCACCGCCTCACGTTCCGTGGTGACCAACGGGGCGGGGGGAGGGATGGGAGAGGGGAAAGGGCTAGCGGGTGAGGCTACAGCCGGAGGGCGGATGCCAGACACCACGCTGCTGGAAGCCCTCCGCAGACCAACTGGGGGAGCTGGAGCACGCAGACCGACTGGGGGAGCTCCCCCAGCCGGCGCTGGCGTACACGTCCCTGAGCCCCTGCGTTCCCAGAATGCCAGGCGCTTCCTGACTCTGGCCAACTCCATCTTGGCACAGAGTTCACACGAGGGGTCGTCCTCGCCGAGGGCAGCAGCCGCATGGTCTTTGCCTAAGCAGACCAGGCACAGGAGGTGACGGTCCCCTTTCTCTCTGGCGTGCCCGCAGTCCGGGTATGCCTGTCTGGTAGAAATATCTGTAAATACAAATTCTGTAAATGAATTAGTGCGAGTGAAAGTAATTGTAACAAAGCACGTTAACTGGTGGTTAGCAAGCTAGTCAGCGACTGGCTAGTAACAGTTACAATACAGTGCCTCGACTACAGAATAAAACAAGCCAATAAACTCGAGGCACTCAGAGCTAGTGAAGGGATAAACCCGACTCACCGGCTACAAGAGTATTAAGCACAAGAGATAAATTAGCAAGTAGCACATTTTTTCTTGAGCGTAACGAGAAGTGTGATTTTAGGTACGAATACCTAACGTCGAAAGTTGAAAAGAGACTGAGATGCGTCAAGCGCTCGTATTTATGTGCTCCTGAGGGGGCGGGCTCAGGAGATGATTGACGCATCTCAGCCTTCCAGGCGTGAATGAATAGTGTATTCGAAGTTGGATGCGTGACTGCGTCACTTCCCATCTGGTAATGTCGTAGGTTCTACGACAAGGAACTTTATTATAACAGAAAAATACGTCTGAGAGAATTTGCAAGGTGTCTAATGTTAGCATGCTACTACCTACAAGGTAAACAGCATGGGTTGGACCAATCACAGCCTTGGGGTCTCTGCGGGCTCTCTGTCATTCCTACGGATAGTTACAAAATTTGGGAGGTGCACATCAGGCCACGGGAGAGGTGCTAGGAGAGGGTGGGAGGGAGAGTGCTTTGCGTGTCTGCGTAAATGGACGCCCATACATTTGGCTTAACCAGCACAAAGGGGCACGTCCACTGTTAGCCCATATGAGCAAATCTGCGAGAAAAGATTTTTATTATAAGTTTCAAAACGGTAACTTAACACAAACGAGGGTTATGGCGAAGTGCACGATTCTGACTAGTCCTGTTTCAGTGCTGTGGTAACAATGATTTCAGGTGGTAGAGAAGTCAGTTCAGCAATCGGAAGATTGCTAGTTGGATCTCGATTTCTGTCTTCTGTCACTTTATGCGCATGCTCTATGTCGTCTTAACAGCGTGTTCAAACACTCCGCTCCCTCCAGAGTCTCCATTTGGACGCCTTGTGGATTTTTCTTGACACGGCTTTGTGTGGACGGGGCCTTACATTTTCACCATGCTTTTAATGCTGGTGCACACTGTAGGTTTTTGGTGCTTGGCATTTACTATTTTATCCCGTATTTGTGTTTTATTGAAATAAACGCCTACTTTTGTATACTCTGTGGCTGTCTCTAATTTATGTTGCGGCTCACATGCCGAGTTAATCTCACCCAGGATCTTTTTTACCTTTTTTTGGAGACTGCACTGCAGAGTTCTTTATAGGGTGAGTGTGAAAGATATTCTGTATTAGTTTTTATCATGAGTGTGTTTTTAAGTCTTTAAATGGATTCTCCATCTGTTTGTTTGTTCTCTTGAGAGGAATGCCGTGTCTAAGAGAAAGAGGGATGTTAAGATTTAGACGCGCCATAAGATGTTTAGAGATAGACTGAAATAGTGATTGAGGATGCCATGTGTTTTGTGAATTCTTCTCTATTGCTGTGTTTGAACTCAGGAAGTTGCCCAGGTTATGGGCTAAGAGGTCTTAGGTTAAATTCTCATTATTGGAGGGAAAAGCCAGGTGGCAAAATCGTTTGGGACAGGGGAGTGTCTTCATGTTTAAACTGTGTACCTAATTTTGAATAAAGACCAGGCATTTCTAGTTGGGAGGCAGTGTATGATTCTGGAGAAGTCCAAGTCACTACACTCCTCTGGGCCAGAGTAAATGTCTGTGATTGACTATATTCTGGTTTGTGTGAGTCTCATTTCTGAGGTAATACAGTCCTGGTAAAGGGTGGAAAATTCCCTGACAGTTTTTGTCCATCGAGCCGGATCTCAAGACGGGCCTGGAGCCGACGGGAGCAGAACTACGGAAGCCGCAAGTCGATGCATCGCGCTGCCCAATAGCTTGGACAGCAAAGACCCTGCGTGTTGAATTCATGTTGGGCCGGTTGATGTCTTCTGCCCCCGCCGAAAACTACCCTGACGAGATCCAAATCCAGATGTGACTCACAACAGAATATTAAGTAAGTAGCCGGGGGTTTACTGAATATACAGACTATAGCTATTAGGAGATCTCGTGAGATCGGGGATCTCACACAGAAATTTCTGCCTTTAATCAGGGATTAAGGGGTGTGCATGGACGTCTGTATGAATGTTGTGTGTGTATGGAGTAAGTGATTGAGCAGAATTAAAACAGTAAAATCTCTGTGGCAGCGGACTGACGTCTATGTCAGCCTAGAAGGTCCTGTCCCTGGAGATTTTGTTGATCCATGAGATATTCTGCTTAATCCAAAAAAACTCACCATAATTATGGGTAAAAATGCGTCAAAACCGCAAGGTTGTACTGGAGACAAGAAGTATATAGAGAAGAAACATACTGATAGTCACACGAAGTATGTAGATCGTTGGATTAAAAAACATAGTTTCAGTGGGAAACTAGTTGTAGAAGATTGTGATAAATTATGCAAAGACATAAATAAACATCACAGGGAAAAGAAAACGTTAAAAACGCATCACAAAGACGAACTCGCATGTGCTGGCGTCTGGTTAACAGAGGCGAGAGAAAGACTTAATGGTATTAAGCGACGAAAAGAGAATCTATTAATATCTGCTCTATCGAAAGAGGACGATACGTTAGTGATCAGTAGATCTAGATTCTTACAGGCACCCGTCCAGCAGCAGCAGCAACAGGAATTAGCTCAAATGCCACCAGCGCAACAAAATCCGCCACCCATTTTATTACCACAGCAACAAGTAGTAGTGCCACCAGCTCCACCACCGTTTTCACTACCAGAACTTCCAGTAACTCCAACTCGCACAAACACATTAGGTGTTGCTTTGTATCCACCGTTGCCAGATACTCCACCTAGCGTACCTCCGCCTTATGAACATCCAAAACGCACACGCCATACTCCCATTAAATATCGTGATTATCACATGGATGCGGGAGAAATATATGTTCAATCAGAAATACCAAAAGGGCTAGAGACACATCAGTTCCCGTTAATTGAATTGCCCAATCCTGCTTTCATTCCTGCCGACCAGGTAGGACCAGACAATCCTAGAACAATGCTGGTTTATCGCCCTTGGAACCAGAAAGAAGTTGATAATGCGGTAAAAAGTGTCCCGGAACACAAAGAAAGATTAACGGATTTTCTCCAAGGCATGGAGGCATTACGGGATATGTATAATTTAAATGCAAGAGAGGTTGAGTGGATTTATCGGTCAAAAATGAAAATTGATTGGGCACGCGTGAAAAATGAATTTCAAGTCGCTCCAGCCGGCGCAGGCGCAGCTCCACACGCAGCTGGCAGCCCAGAGCTGAACGCTCAGGTTAATGCGTTGCAAGCAAGAATTCGTGCGACGTTTGCGGGTCAGCCTAATTACACTAAATTAGGAGAAATAAAACAAAAAGACGGCGAAACTGTCTATGAGTTCAGAGAAAGGTTCGAGCATGCCTTCAGAAATTATAGTGGGTTAGGAGATGCAAACGGAGCCGAAATTGCGATATTTAATGCGCATTTGAAACAGGCATTATTGGGGGGTTTCAGGTCTGAGGTCAGAGAATGGCTTAATAGAAATTTTGTTGAACTTCCTACATCTACTCTTCCAGCTTTTATGACACAGGCTAGACATGCTGAGAAAGTCACTCTTGCAAGGAAAAAAATCAGGGAAGACCAGAAAAGTGCTGAAGTCTTCATTGTTGCCGTTCAGGCTGTGATAGGAAGCAGTCCGATGGGAAGGGGTCGAGGAAAGAACAGAGGAAGAGGGCGTGGTCGAGGACAGACTAGGTTTGGAAGTAGAGGAAAAAGTCAGGATAGGAGAAAAGATGGATATGCACCTAGAAATAGGGACAGAGAAGGAGAAGAGGAAGAAGAAGAGAGAGAGGACAGGGATAAGTGTTATGCTTGCGGAGAAAGGGGGCATTGGGCGAGAGATTGTCCCAATAGGGAAGATTCATGACTAGCCACAGAAACCAACAGTAATAAACAAGCAGATGAAGGAGATGAAATTACATGTGATGAATTTTTAGATTTGGAAGACATCTGCTTGTCTACTAGTGGAAAACCCGAAATTACTCTGTTAGTGGATGGAAGGCCAGTCAATTTTCTCTGTGATTCAGGGGCATGTAGAACTGCGATAATGGATGGGAAAAAATTTGACGAATCAGGCGAATATGTTTTAGTACGTTCCGCGAACGGACACACGCAGAGGCAAGCTCTCACTAAACCTATTTGGATAAAGAATCCAATAACAGGAGAATCTGTGAAAGCACCCTTGATTGTTTCACCCTCGTGTCCATTTAATTTACTCGGACGTGACGTTATGACAAAACTAGGTTTAGCCATTTACCCAACGAAACAAGGCGGTATGGAGGCTAGGCGCTGCAACAATGCTGATATATTAATAGTGGAAGGGAGGGGCGTTCCTTTCTATTATTGGGGACTAGGTGTACCAGATAAATCTCCGTGTAACACAGCGAGTGCCTTGTTATATGAAGCGAAAAAGGTAGTGTCTCCTCAGTCAGTTTTTAAACACAAAAATGACATACAGGTCATTTTACGTTATTCAAATGACGGGAGACCTGGCCCAGACCCTCAATATGACGAATCAGTACAAAATCTGGGCCCACAGAAAATTGTAATCACGGCACTCTGTTGGAGGGAAAATGCGTGTATGTGCACTGTCACTCTAACACCGCAGGCTGACAATCTGGTGCGCTCATTGACCCCAAACATACTATTGTCTAAAGCTCCCGACGAGGAATGGCAAGATAATAAAAAGCATATGTGGGAAATTAACAGAGCGAGTGACTGGAAAGACATGGGTTATTCTCAATATAGTCCAAGTACCGGTTGGTGGAGGAAAACGTTAAATTTCGTTGTGATTACCACACCAGAGACAAGAATGAGTGATCCGAATGAAACTAAATGAGACATGTTGTTAACTTCGGAAGAAGAGGCGGCGTTAAGTGAAATAACTGATAAGCTGTGGTCCAAACATTCTACAGATGTGGGAAAAATGACTGGTGTCGAGCCCGTAAAAATTAAAGGCAAAACGGAATACTATCCTCGCGTAAAACAGTACCCTCTGAAACCAGACGCCCAGGCAGGCATCGAGCCACTTATACAAGAGTTGTTAAAAGCTAAGATTATTCGACCATGTGTTGATTCACCGTGTAACACGCCTATATTCCCAGTAAAGAAAGCAGCGCCCTCTAGTGGTTGGCGAGTTGTGCAGGATTTGAGACAGGTCAATGAAAATGTTGTTGCACGAGCGGCTAATGTCCCGGATCCTCACACATTATTGAACCAATTGGACCCTGAAGCAAAATATTTTTCTGTAATTGATTTAAGTAATGCATTTTGGTCAATACCAGTAGACGAAGCAAGTCAGTTTTGGTTTGCGTTTACTTTTAAGGGTAAGAGATACACGTTTAACCGTTTAAGTCAGGGCTATTGCGAGTCACCCACAATATTTGCAGATGCCATACGTAATTGTTTAGCTGATTTTCATCCACCACAAGGTAGTCAAGTCTTATCTTATGTAGATGATTTATTAGTATCCTCTAAAACACAAGAGCAGTGTAAAAAAGATACTTTATCTCTGTTACATTATTTGGCAAAAACAGGGAACAAAGTCAGCAAAAATAAATTGCAACTTTGGGCAACGGAAGTAAGATATCTTGGTCATACGCTGTCTGGAAATGGAAGAACTGTAAATACGGAAAGAAAGAAAGCTATATTGGAAGCTCCTAAACCTATGACTAAAAAACAAATGATGTCATTTTTAGGATTGTGTAATTATTGTCGACAATGGGTACCCAATTATGCAGCATTAGTAAGGCCTTTGCATAATATGATTTTCTCTGAACCAATGGCGCCCCACGATAAGGTTACGTGGACTGAAGAGGGTTCAGAAGCGTTTCAATTAACAAAAGAAAAAATAGCCAGCTCGACAGTACTGGCTCTTCCTAATTATGCGAAACCTTTCGTTCTCATGGTTGATTCCAGACATGGATTCATGACATCTGTTTTGCTTCAAGTATGGGGAAGCAAAATGAGGCCTATTGCTTTTTATTCGACGCAGCTAGATCCGGTAGCTCGTGCTACTCCAGTATGTGTGCAGGCAGTGCTCGCAGCTGCATTAGCCGTACAAGTTTCAGCAGAGATTGTGCTGTTTCATAAACTCGTCGTAAAAGTACCCCATGCAGTGTCAATACTTTTACTACAAACTAACATGACTTTCCTTTCCCCTGCTCGACACTTATCATGCATGACTCTTCTTCTCTCACAACCACACATAACATTGGAGAGGTGTAATACACTGAATCCATCCACATTATTGCCAATACCTATTGATGGCACGCCACACATATGTCAGGAAGAAACTCAAAAGATTTTGAAACCTAGGATTGATCTGCAGGACACACCCCTACTGGGGGGACGTGTGATTTACGTTGACGGCTCTGCAGGCAAGGATGAGAGAGGGAGGAACTTAGTAGCTTATGCAGTCACTAGCCTCACTGACATAGTGGAAGCAAAGAAATTACCTTCTAACTTATCTGCACAAGCAGCAGAAATAATTGCATTAACCAGGGCATGTCAGTTGTACAGAGGTCAGGAAATGACAGTATTTACAGACAGCCAATATGCTTTTGCTGCTTCACACATTTTCTGTGCACATTGGAAAAGGAGAGGTTATTTAACTTCTACAGGAAAAGAAGTTAAACACAAGAAGTTGCTACAAGAGCTACTTGAAGCAATACAATTACCTAGTAAATTATCTATATGCAAATGTGAGGCACACACAAATAGAAATGATGACATCTCAAAAGGAAATGCTTTGGCAGATAAGGCAGCCAAGCAGGCAGCTGGTCTGTATCTGACACAAGACACAAAGGATGACTTTTTGATTAACATGCAACAACAAGCACCCAAAAGTGAACAGGAAATATGGATAAAACACGGGGCGACGCTGAAAGATGAGGTTTATGCCAGTCCAGATAAAAAACCCATCCTGCCACGATCTTTATATAAATGGGCAGCAATTTTGAGTCATGGTGATACTCATGTATCAAGTGGAGGGATGGTTAGTCTAGTACATAAGCATTATACAACATATGGATTCATAACCTATTCAAAAAATTTTTGTTTGCAATGTGTGATATGTATTCGGCATAATTCACAAGGGAACCTCAGGCCTAAGAGGGGCGTTTTCCCCAAGCCTGACTATCCTTTTCAGGTTATACACATGGATTATATCCAATTGAGTAAAGCCAGAGGGCTGGAGTACTGTTTAGTTATAATTGATGTGTTTTCTAAATGGGTAGAGGTATTCCCTAGTTCAACACCAGATGCACTTACAGTAGCAAAAGCATTATGTAAAAGAATAATACCAACTTTTGGTGTACCACAAATCATAAGGTCAGACAATGGTTCACATTTTGTGAATGATGTGCTGGACAGAGTGGGACAACAATTAAAAATTGATTTGAAAAGACATTGTGCATATCACCCACAGAGTGCTGGACTTGTTGAAAGAACGAATGGTACTGTAAAATCTAAACTTCGTAAGGCTATGGCAGAAACAGGTAGACAATGGCCTGATTGTTTAGATTTAGTGTCTTTAAGCATGCACATTACCCCAGCTCAGGGTCAACTCTTATCACCTTTTGAAATACTGTACGGTAGACCATACAGAATACCAGATCTCACTCCAACTGTAAGAGCCAACCCAGATGACATTCCCACACTAGCAGATTATATGAAAAAAACTTTACTGACTAGAGAATGCAAAGAACCGAATACTGTTCCAGTTTTCTCTGTGTCCCCACAGGTACAAGGACAGGTGAAGGTGGGAGACTGGGTGTTCATCAAAGTCATCAAACGAAAGACTTGGTCTGACGACAGATGGGAGGGACCATACCAAGTGCTACTTGCCACACCCACTGCTGTTAAGATCGCAGAACGCTCCACCTGGATACATCTGTCACACTGTAAACTTCGTTCATTATTTTAGGATGCACCACTAACGTTGAGTAGCATTTAGTGGCTCCCTGAGGGGGTTGAGAAATTTAGATCTTTTCCGTCTGAACGTCACTCAGCTTGGGAGGTAGTGCCCCAGTTGTAGATTCTGCTCAACATAGTAGATTTGGTGCATCTGTGTTTATTATTTTATTGTTTATTGTGTTAATTGTTTATTGTTTTTCGGTACACATCGTATAACTCCCTTATAACAATGTATAAGCTGTTACTATTAATGATTACTTCAGGAGTAATGTTGGGTTTATGCTCCTCTACAAATTTAATGGAGAGAATCCATAAGAGATGGATTTCATATGGGGAACATGAGGCCATGGGAAACGTTACTCATCCATATTCTACTAATTCATGGTACAGATATGCATCTTTGCAAGCTAGCAGACGTAATAGGACAAATTGTTATGTATGTTCTTTAATGCCAACTTCCTCCTCTCACCCTAGACTTGAAGCTAGATCACTTTCATACCAAGCCACTATTTGTGTTGGAGAGAGGTGTGCCCCAGACAGCTGGGGCTACGAAACGCCATCTTACTATCCAAACGGTACCCAGATGCACGATGCATGCAGCAATACACACCCCCTAGAAGAAATACAAAATGCTACACCCTTGCTTTCACCTTATGTGACAGTCGACTCCATATTTCCAGTATGTTTTGTTAATAATGGAACAACAAATGTAGGCTCTCTAAGACAGAAACAGTGTAAACGAACTATCACTCCTATTACCTCAACAAGGTCTGTACCCTGTCCATGGGGAAATGTTTCCTTATGTAGGCGCTGGAATGGGAGGCACTGCCCCTCAGACAAAGGTACCCCTACATTGAGAGATGTACTGTGGGTATGTGGAAGTCGTTTGTACAGTCACCTTCCTCCACACTGGGGAGGCGTTTGCGCCCCCGCCCAGGTCACGGACCACACCTATGTTGTTAGTGCTACCTCACAGCCAGAGTTATCTCGTAAAAAGAGATTTGTTGTTAAGGATCACGACAGCATATGGGGGACGGACGTTCCCGAGGACCAAAAGATTTGGACTGAAGGACACAAGGTAACTTTGTCTCTGTTTCCATGGGTAGGAGTAGGTAAACTTTTGTTGAGGATGGAGACTCTGAACTATAGGTTGGGATTGTTCGTTAATGCTACCTTAGTCAGCGTGGAAAGCCTTAATGATGAAGTATCACAAATTAGATTAATGGTACTACAAAATAGATTAGTCTTAGACCTGCTTACTGCGGCTAGCGGAGGGGTTTGTGTTTTGCTGAATGACACCTGCTGCACCTGGATCCCAGATAACGTACAAAGCATCTCTGTTTCTGAAGCCTTACAGCAAATGAAGGCTGTTCGTGATGCTATAACACGTGAGAAAGTGGTGGATACTCCTTGGTGGAATCCTTTTGCTTGGCTTATTTCTGGTGCATGGTGGCAAATTGTGTTGAAAAGTCTGTTACCTCTTGTGGCAATCTTTATACTTTTTTGTATTTTTATGATTTGTATTTCTACATGTATTAAAGTTCTCATTTCTAGTGTAGTACGTAATTCTATGCAGAATGTAATGTTGTCACAGGAATTGGATGCCTTGCTGTTTCATCAAGAAGATGATTCTTTAGTGTAATGATGCCTATGCAGAAAACCAAAGGAGATGTATATGGTTGATGGTCTATACTAGGATTATGATCATGATAAACAGGAGGGAAATGTGAAAGATATTCTGTATTAGTTTTTATCATGAGTGTGTTTTTAAGTCTTTAAATGGATTCTCCATCTGTTTGTTTGTTCTCTTGAGAGGAATGCCGTGTCTAAGAGAAAGAGGGATGTTAAGATTTAGACGCGCCATAAGATGTTTAGAGATAGACTGAAATAGTGATTGAGGATGCCATGTGTTTTGTGAATTCTTCTCTATTGCTGTGTTTGAACTCAGGAAGTTGCCCAGGTTATGGGCTAAGAGGTCTTAGGTTAAATTCTCATTATTGGAGGGAAAAGCCAGGTGGCAAAATCGTTTGGGACAGGGGAGTGTCTTCATGTTTAAACTGTGTACCTAATTTTGAATAAAGACCAGGCATTTCTAGTTGGGAGGCAGTGTATGATTCTGGAGAAGTCCAAGTCACTACACTCCTCTGGGCCAGAGTAAATGTCTGTGATTGACTATATTCTGGTTTGTGTGAGTCTCATTTCTGAGGTAATACAGTCCTGGTAAAGGGTGGAAAATTCCCTGACAGTGAGTGAAGAGGAACTGTGTTGAGCAAACTCTCATAGTTAGAGTGCTTCAGCTGCGTGGCTGTGCTGCCCTTCCATCATGGCACTTTGCGTTGTTGCTTTTGTTTATTGAGTTGGGTGGTAATCCCGGGTGAGGGTACACCTCGAAGTTAGGCAGTGGACTATATCTGCGGTTTGCTGTCTACTCGTGAGTTCAGCGTTCAAAGTCGCCACAAGCCCGTTGTAACAGGCCATAGTATACCACCAAAGCCTAGAAAGGTATAGTTTAGTTTTTTTTATAGGTATAGATTGAGAGTTGCTCATTATGCTAAAACCAGTGACACTCTGAGTTTGATAGGGTTTGTTGAGAATTGGTGTATTTCTTTGACCTGCATGCTGACCTTTCAGTAGCTGATGTTTTCGTCTGGCTTGTGGTAAGCCCTTTATAGTGTATTATTGCAGGTAGGCTATAAACCTTTGGCGAGCAACCCTGTGGTGTTTTGAGTGTTGCAGCTTTGTGTGTGTGTGGACATGCCCACTTTGTGTATCTAGATCGGCTTTATGGTAGCCTAGATGTGAATGTTCATGAGGGGAGTTTTGTGTTCGGTGACAGAAGTGTTATTGTGAATCACATGTTTTTGGTATACTTTGTGGTCTCTCTCCAATATACTGTATGTTTCGGCCTACTAGCCGGGTCGTAACATTCACCTAGGGACAAAAACATCATGCAAAGATTCATGTTGATTGCTGAAGTCTAAGTATATGATATCGTCGACCAAAATTGTCATAGTGTAATTTGCTCCATCATGCTACAAAGGTGCATGTGACGTGCAAAAAAACAGTTCACCAAGTTTAAGACACAAAGTATGTTTCACGCCTACAAAAGTCACCCCTTTTAATGCACGTAATCTTGTTTTTAGATGGCTTACTGGAAAATGGCATGCAACCCAAGAGATCTATGGTTGGTGTCACAAATTCCCCTCAATTCTAGTTTGCTTTCATGTGGTTTTGCTTTCATGTCTTATCACCACCTCCTGCCATTTCCGATCTGGCCACTCCCACATGCCTGGCAATCTCCTCATTCCTCTCACCTGGTATTTCCTAACCTGCAGCTCATCTCCTCATTAGCATCTTTATATATATACCTGTCCACTTTGACTTGTTACCTGCCAGATTGTCTTGTGTGTTTTGCCAAGCTATCCCGCATTTGTTTCCTTGCTATTTCCTGATTAGCCTGTTTTTGATGCTGTTTGCCCATACATTGGATTTTGGATACCCTGCCTGCCCCTCTTCGGATTTATCTGCTTGATTGATTGATCTCCCGGTTCTGACCCTGCTTGCCTGTCCATCTGATTCTGAATACCCTGCCTGCTCCTGACGGATTTCCTGGTTTTGACCCTCTTTGAACATACACAAAGTTAACTACACTTGCTACCAACTGTGTCTGTTGTCGTGCTTTTGGGTTCCAATCTGTCTGTCCCTGAAAACGTTACAGTTGCAAATATGTCCATGGTTACAGGAAGGTTTGCTCAACATCCAACAAGTTTCTCAATTCACATACAATCAGTACACTTCACACATCTTTGCAATCTAAGGACATATGAAACATCCAAACATAAAGAGAGTAAGAACATACCTGGCTGCTCAGAGGATGATGGCTACAGATCCTTTGACTAACTTCCATTTAAATACCCATTTCATTTAGTCCTACATATGGTATAATAATTATTCACACTGACTGTGGTGTTTATGATGGGGATCACAACAGTCAAACAGACAAATGGAGGGGTTTGTCACCTACAGAGGGGTGTTTGAGTCCTCCAGAGGGGGGTTACCTTCAACCCACATGTTTCTGAGATCCATGTTGAATCTAATTAGATTCTAATATATTCAGCTGCAGGACTGAGACCACTGTACCACTCAAACTGAGACCATTCAAATGAACCCAAGCATGGCAACGAAAACACCTCATATTGTAATACCACACTTAGAACTCTTAAATCCATTTTCATCCCCTTTGTTTAACCCTTGCAACCTTAATCTTAAGTCAAACCTGTTTCATACCATGCATCATGTTGGGTAGCAAAACTAAAGTAGTTCATGTATGACACACACCATTCTTCTAAAAGTGAAACCCACGTGTGGCATGTACAATAGCATTTCTCAGAAAAGGAGGAGAACCTTGCTCCAAAAGGTTCATTGGCATGCAACACACGCAAACTTTTCTGTAGGTGTATACATTGAAAAGCATGTCCATGGTTACAGGAAAGTTTTTTCAACATCCAAGAAGTTTGTCAATTCTCATAACATCAATACACTTGCATTTTTTTGGGCATTTTGCAATCTAAATAATTATGGTAATAAAATATAAAAGAAAGATTTTGAAATAAGACATTTCTTGAAAAAGTATTTCCCCCACATATAAATGGCATTTTCACCAACGTAGATAGTTACTATATTTAATTTATGTCCAAAATCAAAAGTCCTACTGTGCAGCTTAGAGCAGCTATATCTGCTCAATAGAATCACACCTTTCACCAGATATATCTATACCAGCTCACTAGAATCACACCTTTCACCAGATATATCTATAACTGCTCAATAGAATCACACCTTTCACCAGATATATCTATAACTGCTCACAAGTATCACACCTTTCACCAGGTGCTACACCACTTCAACCGTGAAGATCAGCTTACAGGTACACAGCAGTCTCTTTATGTCAAATTATGGTTTATTTTCATGGATGGAGTACTTTTCTGAAACTAAAGCTATCTGAAAGTCTGAACCGTTGTTAGACTTTGCTGTCCAAGATCAAAAGCACATGTTGTTGTGGCCTGCCTCAATAGGTACTGGAGGGCTGAGGAGAACCTCGATCTTTGACAAGGGTTTAACATTTTGCCCATGAATAAGAAAAATTATAACAAGACAATAGAAAGGAAATTGACAACTAGCCTTCCTACATTATAAAATGGATGACAGATGGTGTGAACGTAGAGAACAATTGCCTTCAGCAGTGGTATTACATTGTAAATATCTAAATCTGACAGGTTTCTCAAGTCAACTTTGACTCCCAGTTCCAGTTTATTTCCAAACTATATTCTGTTACCAATAAACTCCTTCTTTTGTATACTCTGTGGCTGTCTCCAATTTATGTTGCGGCTCACGAGCCGGGTTGTAACATCAATGGGGTCTCGTCCGAGATCTTTTGGACCTTTTTGTGGAGACGGCACTGTGCACTACAAAAGTATAGGGTGAGTGAGACCCTACTGTGTTAGTCATATTTAGAGTGCTTCAGCTGGGTGGCTGTGCTGCCCTTCCATCAAAGCACTTTGCTTTGTTGTTTTTGTTTATTGAGTTGGGTGGTAATCCCGGGTGAGGGTATGCCTCGGAGTTAGGCAGTGGACTATAACTGCGGTCTGCTGTCTACTCGTGAGTTCAGCGTTCAAAGCCGCCTCAAGCACGGTACACCACCTAGACTAGAAAGGTATAGTTTAGTTTTTTTTTCATAGGTATAGATTGAGATTTGCTTATTATGCTTAAACCAGTGTCAATCTGAGTTTGATAGGGTTTGTTGAGAATTGGTGTATTTCTGTGACCTGCATGCTGACCTTGCAGTAGCAGGGGGGGGGGGGGGGGGGGACTCTCATGCCAAGATCCATGTGGATTGCTGAAGTGTAAGTATATGATATCGTAGACCAAAATTGTTATAGTGTCATTTGCTCCATCATGCTACAAAGGTGCATGTCACGTGGGAAAAACCAGTTGACCAAGTTTCAGAAAAGAAGTATGTTTCACGCCTACAAAAGTCACCCCTTTGAATGCACGTAATCTTGTTTTTAGATGGCTTACTGGAAAATGTTCACCATCTTCCTGTATAAAAGGAGAGGGTTGTTATTCAGCAGTCTAGTTCCCATCCAGAGACATCAGGCATCATGTCTCTCTGCACACTGCTGCTGCCGCTGATGCTCCTGGTGTCTATCACTTCAGCGAGCCACTTCTGGGGAGGCACAATCTCATTCACCCCAAAAGGAAGGAACCCAGATGGATCACATAGGGTAGGGTAGGACTCTTGCTGTTTTTGACAATATTGTTTTATGTGAGCTGCTTATTTTGAGTGGTTACAATAGAAAAATCCAGGAATACTTCTCTGTGACATTTATTATTGACTACAAGCTCATTTATATGACAATATGTCAAATACATGACTCTGGTTGGTCAGTAAGAGCAGTGAGATATCTGCCATTTCTGTAGAATTGAATCAGATCCTTTCTGCTAACCATATAATTGTAACAAAACAGACAGTTTAAACTGTACAGGGAATACATGAAATAATATCAACAATGATGGATGTAGAATTCAGTTTTGTATACATGCACTTGCATTATTAGTTAATTAAATTCCACATCAGTATAAAGTATATGTATTTAATAATCTGCTATCAGCTATCAGTTTGCTGTGTAATTTTGCTAGTACTATAGTATAGTAATATACATGCATAAACACATATATCCACTTAGACGTGTGTAATATGTCTGCCGCATAAATTTAGAGTGAGGTGAAATTAGGTGTTGAAAAACATATACAAATTCAGAATAATATCTCTATTTATACATGTATAACTTATCCTGCAAAGACTGATCCATTCAACGTTAGCAAGACGTTTCTTTTAATATGTTTTTAGGAAAAAACAAGTAGTCATTTACATACAGCAAAATTATATTTTTCATATAGTTTTGAACACTCATTCTTTGTCAAACTATTAACAGACAGTTTGCATTGCAATGTACAGCCAATACTCATAGTAATAAATATAAAATAATATCAACAAAAATGGATGTAGAATTTCGTTTTGTATACATATACTTACAGTTTAAGTTCATTCAATTCTAAATCTAAAATAGTTCATTCTTCTAAATCAGTTTAAATAATATTTATTTTAGATTTACTTCTTTGTGGATCAGTATGCACACAGGCATATTGTTTTGGGGGTTTTGTTGACACATTTTTTTGGTTTGGTTTTATATACTTAGACCTCACCAGTCCACATGAAACTTAGTATGCTTGCAGTCCCACATTTCTGATATGGAATATAAGGTTTGCATCCCAAGGTGTGACAAAACGGAGACACTTTAGCCTAGCTCATTATGATTCATTTGTGGAATGGCGCCACCTAGTGAATAATTATTAATGGCACTTCACTTACCAATATCCTGTGATGTAAAGGTTCAATAGTCACGAAATTTGACACACCTCATCAGTACCACATTTATGGCAACTTAAATGTCATCCATAGGGGGGCGCTGCAACTGAGATATTTCAATATCTCAAGAACTGTTCAAAGCAACATTTTAGGTTTCCTCCGGTAGGAGGTAACCTATTGTTATTGTAGGCTTTCTTATTATTAGGTTTCCTCCGGTAGGAGGTAACCTATTGTTATTGTAGGCTTTCTTATTATGTTAGTACCATGGGAGTCAATGGCAGCCCCTAGAACCATATGGTAACTTTTTGTGAAATTTGGCACACTCATTAAGGACAGTCCCTTCTTCATTCACACCAAGTTTCATGGCTCTCATTACACCACTCTAGCGCCACCAACAGGTCAAAGTTGGACTTTTGTAACACACGCAACTTTTGAACCGTATGACCGATTTTCAAAAATGAGGTACCATTGGATTCCCTGGATCAAGACGAATTTAACAGACCCTATGGAGTCAATTTCCGGTTATATAGATTTCCCGCTATTTCATGTTTTATCAAAAACCTTTGAAAGCCTACTCCTCCTACAATTTTTGGCAAATCTTCTTCAAAATCACCAGAGATGATCTTCAGACATAGCCTCACAAAAGTTACGATTTAGAATTTTGATCCTCACAACCGTTTGTCCAGTACAGCCACTCAAATTCAGCAGAAAAGCAGACAAACAGGAAGTGAGGTCATATGTCAGCAAATATTTGAGTGACATTTACGCCACATGGTGTGTTTAATTCGTCTTGATCCAGGGAATCCAATGGTACCTCATTTTTGAAAATCGGTCATGCGGTTCAAAAGTTGTGTGTGTTAACACAAGTCCAACTTTGACCCGTTGGTGGCGCTAGAGTGGTATAATGAGAGACATGAAACTTTGTATGAATAAAGAAGGGGCTGTCCTTAATATTTGTGCCGAATTTCACAAAAAGTTACCATATGGTTTGTCCGGTACAGCCACTCAAATTCAGCAGAAAAGCAGACAAACAGGAAGTGAAGTCATATCTCAGCTAATCTTTGAGATATCGACACCAAACTGGTATGTCACTTGGAAGACACTACAACATGTTCCCATGTGCAAAGGCAACTTCATATCTTGAAAAATGATTGATATAAAGCAAATTGGATACATTGTTAATGCTAAAATAATGCTTTACACATCTGCAGGTCAAAAAGTGAAACTCTGATTCAATCACAAGTTCATATGAAGACACTTGAGAGTGTTTAGTACACAAATCTGAAAAAAAGTTGACTGTAAGATGAAAAGTAGATTTTTGGTGAATATTTGAAACATGCATGCTTGACCACTTGCTAGGGTGGTTCTCTATAGAATGTCTCTCTGTCTCCTCATCCGCGCGGCTCCTAAATCTCACACACTCAGTCTCCCCTTAACACACGCGCAGGCTTTGTTTTACGCACACACATTCTCACAGACACAGCTTGGTGTCACACACATACATTCTCACAGACACACAGGGTAAGCGCACACACACAACCTCCACTCAGTCTAAACTTCAGGGCAAAAGCATTGTAAATGTTGGATTTGAAATGTAATATCCCATTGGCAAGTCTGCAGCATGGATTTTTCTATACAGTGACAAATTGTCACAAAATTACATTTTCCCCTGGTTCGCAATGTTTGGAGGAGGAAACCGCCATCGCTGCTTGCAGCTATATTTAGGTTTCCTCCGGTAGGAGGTAACCTATTGTTATTGTAGCCTTTCTTATGTTGCTGCAATGGGAGTCAATGGCAGCCCCTAGAACCATATGGTAACTTTTTGTGAAATTTGGCACACTCATTAAGGACAGTCCCTTCTTCATTCACACCAATTTTCATGGCTCTCATTAGACCACTCTAGCGCCACCAACAGGTCAAAGTTGGACTTTTGTAACACACGCAACTTTTGAACCGTATGACCGATTTTCAAAAATGAGGTACCATTGGATTCCCTGGATCAAGACGAATTAAACACACCATGTGGCGTAAATTTCACTCAAATATTTGCTGACATATGACCTCACTTCCTGTTTGTACTTTTTAGAATTTTGATCCTCACAACCGTTTGTCCGGTACAGCCACTCAAATTCAGCAGAAAAGTCGCCAAACATGAAGTGAGGTCATATCATGGCAAATCTTTGACAAATCAACACCAAACTTGATATGTCACTGGAAGACACTACAACATGTTGCCATGTGCAAAGGCAACTTTATATCTTGAAAAATGATTGATATAAAGCAAATTGGATAGATTGTTAACGCTAAAACAATGCTTTACACATCAACAGGTCAAAAAGTGATACTCTGATTGAATCACAAGTTCATGTGAAGACACTTGAGAATGTTTAGAACACAAATCTGAACAAAATTTGACTGTAAGATGAAAAGTAGATTTTTGGTGAATATTTGAAATACGCATGCTTGGCTAATTGCTAGGGTGTTTCTCAAGTCTGCCTCTCTGCCCCTGCCCCTCTGGTCTTGCGCGCGTGTGAGCTCCAGATTCTCTCACACACACACACACACACACACACACACACACACACACAGGGACAGGGACAGGCTCCTTTGACACGCGCAAGCACACACACACATCATTTAAGGAGATTTAGGGATGACCACACCCCTTCTCACTCTTAGCTTGAAGCCATGGCCCTTGAGGATCTTCAAAGTAATGCATTTGAAATGTAATATCCCATTGGCAAGTCTGCAGCATGGATTTTTCTATACAGTGACAAATTGTCACAAAAATACATTTTTCCCTGGTTCGCAATGTCTGGAGGAGGAAACCGCCATCGCTGCTTGCAGCTATATTTTAAATTTGGTATGCTTATACGTGGCTACATTTGCTGTACAGTTAAATTAGTCTCTCTCAACAAAATGGCAGCCAATGGCCAATACAAATTCACCAGCAAATACATGCTTGTGTGAATGGCAAATCTTAAAGGAATTTTGTAGGCTCATTCATAATGTATTATTTACAAAATTCAAATGGTCCTCTTTTACATGCTGAAGCTTTCAAATCATTCAATCTTACAATACTTAGTGTAGTGTATACTCACCATTCCAGTTCTAAATGGTCAATACTTGTAGGCCTATATGTGGCATATACTCTTCATTTAGTATTGTATTTATTTATTGTATTAAATGTACATACATAGTTTTCAAAACAGTTATACAATGAAGATTCATGTATTGTTGCTTACCGGTATACCAGTCGATTTCATAAAATGCTCAAATTTTGCAAGAGAATATATCTGTTAAGTCTCACTCATCCTCATATTCACTAGACAGGTCTCAACACCCAAAACCATATTAGTGTACAGCTGCTACATCCGTAAACTATAGCTCCTTGCATGTACTTATTCTAACCTCTATTGCATTTCTAATTCTATATCAAATGTATTTGTTAAGTAATTTGTATTTATTTAATATTAATTAGTTAACTTTTTTGTTGTTGTTGCTTATTGTTTTTTGTTTTAATCAAACCAAGCGGTTAAAGCTTTGTTTAGGTTAAAGGAGAGAGTTCATGTAATTTGCTATTGGTAGTAGTTCCTTGTGCATATCTGCATACATTTTTTCAATAGAGTAGAGGAATATTAAGAGTTTTAACCGTACCCATTCACCCTCTCCATTGATTTAAATGCAGCTACATAATTTCTTTTAAATGTAGTTTCAAATCCAGTCTATATGTATTCCTTACATTTCCGACATCGAGTTGCTTCCTTTTAAAATAAGGAAAAGAAAGTAGCTAGTCCTTCTGTCACTAGATCACTTTTAACTGTGCATACACAGGATGTAGGCTGGTGAACCTGTGCTGTTAGAGAAACTGGTTGGGGGCACTGGCCTGAAAATGGCGAGTGGCAAGATGAACAAGCAAGCAGAAATTATATATATAGGAACTACAAAGAACAATACCACTCTGACACCCTTTAACCGCAATGTCTATTTGTAGCAATGGAGGGAACAGGTAGTAGCTAATCTGAGCTTGTCTCACTTTCTCTGCCAAATACAAATAGTCTACGCATAGGTTAGAAGCATGCATTTTAGCCTTACTTGTTTTGCAAATAATAATTTTGTGTTTTAAAATATGTATCTGTAAACACATGTAACAATAAATGTGTGCCTTTCACTGACAGAGATAACATCCCATTTTACTTTAGGTTGATTTCCGCTACAAGAGCATTTTTGATTCTTGCAGCCAGAATCATTTGTCCTGGAGCTCCTGTCGAAGTGGAAGCTGTGGAAGTCAGGCCAGTCTGGAAAGAGGACTAATATATGAAACTGGTGGAAAGTATCCTTCCAATTATAATTGGTGCCAAAAAGAAGGTGTTATGACAAGACGCCTTTTGAGTGATAAGCCTTTTGAACTCACGTAAGTCTGTCCACTTTGGCAGATATTTTCAAGAGACAGAACTAGAACTGGTACATTTGTTACACCCATTTCAAATGTGGTTATCCAGAGGAACCTAAATGATCACAATTGTTATATTATTATGATAAAACATTTTTAACCATCCACAGATTTAGCTTCACGGAACATCCATAATGATGCAACTCTACACAATATATAGACATTAGATCGGCTTCTAAGATTTGAGAAACAGTTGAAACAATAGGTTTTAGGCAATTATTTTCACTAAAATGTGCAAAGGAAGTGATCTTTGTCTCTGATGGTATGAAAAAAATCAGTGACATTTAGAGACATACATTCTTTTTGTCATATAACATGATATTGTTTGTATCTGATTTTTGCAAGGCATAAGAAGAGTGGGTACCCACTACTTAAAATTAAATATTTGCTAGTATAAAAAGCTCAGGTCAAATGTCACTTACCTTCCAAAGATGCATTTGTGATTAGAACTTAACATTTTGGAAACGTTTCATACTGTGACAAGCAATATTATGGCTATTACTGTAATGTACCAAAACATATCTGAATTTGCTACATTTCCAAACCAATATAAAGAAGACAGTTGTCATGTTGCATGCTTCTGCTGGCTTTTTCTGCATGTTTAATATAGATGGCTTGTAAGGGAATGGAAGAAATAATTTGAAATGAATTTTTTGATCAAATCAAGCCTTAAAAGACCTTTACAGAGCTAACCACCTCAAACAATAAGAAACAAAACATCTTTACCAACATTTAACTATTACTGCTTAGTAATCATCACATCACTTCTTTTTATAGCGCATCAAGCTGCTGTTGGGTGGGTTTTTTAAGAAACTCTTTGTCATCTTGGAACCTTCCAATCCTGGTAGATCTTGGACTTCGATCTGACACAAATGAAGCAAACCGTTCTCCAGTCACAACCATCATATCATTTGTCCGGTATAGCCTTGGCCTTTTTATATTCATTGTCTTTCATATATCTTTCATAACATATGATTTGTTTGATATCACACGGGCGGTGATATTGTATGGAAACTCAATCACATTTAAAGTTGTTGGACTATAGCTCACACAAGCTCCCAAATCTCCTGTAGTGTACCACAGAACTGTCCTCGCACATACAACTTGACAGCTTTTGATCCAGATGATGATCGCGTCAGATGTAGAAGCAACAGAGTTTTACCTTCAGGGTTCCACCTTGATCAAGTAAGAGACACCCAGAAGAACCACACACACACATGCACGTGTGTGCTCACATACACACACACGCACACTCTTGCATGTGTGTGCTCACACACACACACACATGCACGAATGCAAGAATGCAAGAATTTTTCAGAACAAAAAGTGACATTTCCTTTTGATGTCTGTTTGTCCAAGGATTCTTGCGCTTTACACTATGTCAGCGCCAGCACTGGATCCTATGGTTTCGAAATTGTTTTAGAGGACTTCCCCAATCAAAACATCACTCTTAACTACAATGACACAAGTACATCTTCGAAGGGTCCTTGGTCACAGAACAGCACTTCATTGAGCAAACTTCCACTGCAATTTGTAGTACTGGGTAAGTGTTTAAAATATATACATTGTGTTTTTTTTTTCAGTCAAAAAAATCACATATCAGTCATTAATAATCGGTTGCCATTTCAGTTGACTCCGCAGCACAATCTTGCAGTGAGGGAGTGTACTTGCCCCAGTTCCTGCCCCCCACTCCACACAACGGAGAACGGCTTCACATTGACATCAACCACGAGCTGGAAATCAGAATTCAGGCAAACGCTTCTAACACAATGCAAGTAGACCTGTAATTCAAACTTGAATATGTGTCTGTGCGTGTGCAAAACTGTGTATGGTTGTTTTTGTGTGTGAATGTTTGGTCACGTGAATAAACTCCTAAAGTACCTTAAATGATGACATACAGTTTGTTCTGTCTTGAAGTGTTGGTGATATCATAATAAGTGGACCACTGAACATCACAAAGGACAAGCTCACCTCTGGAGAGTTTGTCCTCAGATGGACACCCAGGAGTGAGGACTTTGGCCAATATTTTCCCATCTGTTTTATTGCTGAGAGCTCAGGGAATAATCCGTAAGTTTTTCCCAGTGGCATCAACTTATAAATGCTTGAATATTTAAGAAGTGGTAATGATAGTTTTGTGTTGACTACAGACACGATTTTTAATACATGATGTGATATGATGTTTTATGATTTACATGTTCGATCTCTGAATTGCATGTGTTTACCATGGAGACTGTTAAGTGACTTAGACTTGGACTAAATACATTTTAAAGTCCTATTTTAAGGGCGATAAAGGCTGGCGGAAACGAGAGCGCAAGTGATGAAGCGAGCAGTAAAAAGCAATAAGTGCAGCGCTAGGCCGAAGTCAATAAGTGAAAGGTTTGACCAATAGCGACCAATAGCGTTGTCGAGCAATCTTTTTAAACTGAATGTGACCACAATGTAATGCCACGACTGCCTGGATCAAGGCAGCCCTAACATCTAATGGGTAGACCACACGTAGCGATTCAGTAATAAAATAGGTTTATTTACATAAAGAGAAACAATCAGTATAATGAATTAAAAGGAAAATGGCGTGCAATGCGTCTAGGGGTAAATGAAGTCTCAAACCAAAAGTGTAAAACGCAACGAGGACGGGGGTTGCATCCAGCCTGGAGTTTAGGCAGTCGGAAGGCTCTCCCCAGGCTCTCACCACTGGAACAATCAACAGACTGTACGAAAAGGCAAAGCAAGAGTCAAGAGCAGAGAGAGGCAGCCATTGTGAAAACCCCAGCCTCTTATAGTCCGGCCCATTATCTGCACTCAGCACTCAGGCAATCCCCTTCACTCAGCACCCTGCAGGAGAGACAAACAGGTAACATAGCACAGAGGGGCAGAGTCCCATGCCGGATTAGTAGGGTGGTAACAGTAAGATGTTCTGGGTTCTGGACAGTTTTACAAGGAAAAAAGGCATCTGTTGTGTCAAAAAAATTGATTTGTCGAGATATAATTGTAGTTTGTCTGAACTCTTTAAAAATCCCTTCGAACTGACTGAGTTTATTAAACAGGAAAGCTATTGTGATTTTGAAAAGTATAAGGGTTTAGCTCCTTTAGATCTCATGACAGCCTAACTTTATTTGTAAATGGGACATGTGATAGGTTACATATTACAATTAATAATCTAAAATACATTTAATGAAACACATTTGGAACTTCGGAACTAAGTATTGAAACGAAAAATGGAGAGCTTACATCTCTGCTGAGATGTTTCAGCAGACATTTTGGCACTTGCTGCAGTAGAACTTGTGGAGCAGAAGAGGTTAGCTCTATTTTCTATGGACATTCTATGGAAGGGCAATTGCTCTGATCTGAAAAAAGGGCAACCCCCCCAGAGCAAAAATAAATAAATCACATGGACAGTATGGAGAACTGAAAAGAACAGGGTCTTTGTTAATCGTACTTAATAAAACACTCAAATACAGCAATTAATTCGAGCATGGCAGCATTCAGCGGAGAATATTACAGCCAGGGGTCATCGTTATACCAGTGGGCTTGAAAAGAGCGCCCTTCTCAATTTCTTGGGAACGACACAATAGAACGGCACGGCCCGACTGAATGGGAACATTTTATGAATGCTTGATTGTATTTGAGATTACTGCTCTGTATATGAGCTGGATATTGGGCTTTCGGAAGACTGAGGCGGGGACTGCCAATGGAAACTACCCTTTTGGCTATAATTACGTGCATTTACATCTTAATGTTCACGAATGAGTCTGCAAAGCCTCAACGATCAGGACCAATCAGAGAAGAGCCCGTCCTCCATTAGTTCCCGCCCACACAGTGCCAAAAGTCCTTCTTCGCGCAAGAAGAATCATCCTTCTTGCGAGCATGTCAGTCTCTGCGCTCGCAGTTGTTGAATTTGATATCGCAGTTGCTAAAATTGAGTGCGCAGACGAAATTCACGCTCACGAAAACTGAAAAGTTGCTTGAGTAAATGTTTATCGTGCGTGCAAGTTTTGGCACAAATCTGACGCCATACAGGGGAAAAAACCTATTCATAAAACGCAATAGTCAATGAAAAATATTTCGCAAGCCCATATTCAAAATTCCCTTAATCGATGTAGAATTTTGTTTAATGCAGGACAACCTCCCCTGCCGAAATCGCCCGTCTCCGCCAGCCCTTTATCGCCCTCAAAATAGGAGCCTTTTCATATCAGTTTCACTCTTTAGGAAGGTTGTTATTTATAAAACCATACCATGTATTATTCAATCTCATTAATCAGTACACTCTTTTGTAGATATTGTAAATTCAGATACAGTAAGTCAATATTCTATGTCTGTGCTGAAAATGCTCAGCGTACAATGATGGGAGTTATCACTCCAAATTCCTCCATTAACTTGCATCAGCATTAACCAGTAAACATACTGTACTTACTTTCAGTTCCGCCTTCTATCAGTCTGACATGAGATGTGTCATTGTTCATGCTGGACTTCATCATGATGGACCTCAACAGGGTTTGTGTTTTCCATTATCTCAAGCTTTAAATAAATGGTAAAGGATACATGTTTGTTTTTTCATAATTAACAATTATTATCATCCACAGCTGCTTCAGCTAAAGTGATTTGCTCTGAGAATTTTATGGCAGTTGAAGTGGACAAATCACTATCAGACAGCATCAGACTAAATGAGGATCACCTGAGACTCACCGACCCATCTTGCACACTCTACTCCAACGGCAGTCATGTCTTTGCCAACATGTCTCTCAACACCTGTGGCACTGAGATGGAGGTGAATACACCTTATCAAGCCCTACCAAATAAATGTCAAATCTATCTAGAGAAAAAGTATATGCTATATAATATATTAACTCTATATTTCTTTTCAAAAGGAGGATGAAAACAATCTCATCTTCAGGAATGAAATTGTGTCATTTGATAACCCAAATGACATTATAACAAGAGACCAACAGGTGGAGCTGAGGTTCTTTTGCAAGTACCCTAAAGAAAGCCGTGTGTCCTTAGAGTTTGATGCTCACAGAGGCCCTAATGTATTCATACAAAAAGGATTTGGAACCTTCAGCTTTGAGTTTGAATTCTTCCAATCAAGTCAATTTCATAATCGTAAGGACCCCAACTCCTATCCTCTGGAGTATGATCTTGGTGAGATGATGTACCTGCAGATCGAAGCCGTCTCTCCAGTCAACAACACAGAGCTCTTTGTGGAGTCATGCACTGCCAGTCCCAGTGACCACTCTCAAGCCCATGTTTCCTATGCAATCATTCAAAATGGGTAAGCTTGACACATATTGTAGATACTGGGAATGTCTGTCATGTTATGTTCTAAACATGTCATGTTCTACACATAGGTGCAAGGAAGATGAAACAGTGCAATTCTACTCGAGCCATACAAATAAAGTCCAGTTTGGAATGAAGGCATTTAAATTCATTGGATGGCAGGACCAGGTAATAGATGGAATCACAGACTTCTCTCTCCTCTCGCCTCATTTATGTTTAGATAGTATGTTCTGTATTCAATTGGTTTCTCTCCCAAAAGGTTTACATCACTTGCTCAGTCATACTGTGTGAGGCTGGCCATCCCAACACCAGATGTTCTCAGGGCTGCACCAATGCCACTGCCCCACCTGCAGTGCATCACCATCACAGGAGAGAGGTGACCATTCAGACCACCAGTCACTCCATCTCCCAGGGGCCCGTGCGACTCAGCAGGAATGCTGACATCAACAGTGCTCCAAGCACAGGTAACTATCCTCCTGTTTACCTCCCACTGTTTCTTGGGTACTCTCCAAATGCACTTCATAAATCACAGTTTGATGCAATAGTATTTCCTTATGGCTTATTTCTCTAACATGTACATGCCAGTGCCAGGCAATGTGTAACTGTGACTATTTCTTCTGCTACTATTTTCTTACAGTGACAAATACTGGATTGAACATGAATCTTGTTTTCCTCACTGGATGCCTGCTGGCAGCTGTTGCCATGGTGTGTGGTGTACTGATCTACACAAGGCGACCTAGGATTGAATATCAGTTACTACCTTCTTCCGACTAGGTAGCCTTCATGCACAGCACATATACAGAGACTTGTCTTGAAACAAACTATATACACTCCTGGGTTGTGTTTAAAATGGCTAAAATCAGCTGATTATATAGATCGACATTATTTCCATGTGAAATACATACATATTACTTTTATCTTTGGGGTTGTGTTTGAAAATGGCTTTAACAGCTGATTAGATTGATACACATTATTTCCATGTGAATAATAACATATTACTTTTATTTTATTAGAAAATGTAACTGTTGGTAATAAATGCATGCTTTTGCCAAATTATAACCATATAATACCGGGTGATAAGTCAAGCTTATATAGGTTTAGTTAGGATCACTACCTTTACTGATTGCTTTTACGGATTTTATGTAAAGCACTTTGAACTGCAGATCTTGTACCAAATGTGCTATACAAATAAAGTATTACTTACTTACTACTGAGGCTCTGTCCTACTAAATTATCCATGACCTTCTCTACAAAAAACTGTCTAAACATGTATGGTATGGTAATCCATCAAATTCTCATGCCCAGCTGCACTTCAGTTATCTTCCCAGTTGCCTGCACCTGCATCATTCACGTTCACCTGATAACACAATCACCTTCACCTGTATCCCACACTATATACACTTCTCACTTCCCTGTCGGGCCTTGTCTAACAACGGACTTAAAACCGAAGACTACAGCTTGCGACCGGTTTCTCTACCATTACGCATCTCCCAGGTCGCTCTGATCCTTCGTTTTCTCTCTCACTCTTCCATTGTCAGACCGGTGAATTTCACTTCACCCAAAGCCTCAGTTCGACGACTCCCAAGTCATTTTGCTAACGTATTTGTTTGTTCTGTTCCTTGGCGTGCCCCTGTGCGCTAAATACTCCCGTGCAGCGCTCCGGCCTCACAAGGTTTTCTGTTAGTTTGCCCTAGTTATTAGATTATCTTCTGTGCATTGTCTTAGACTAAAGTGAATAATCTAAAGTTACAAATACATAAGACATATGAAACATCCACACATTCAGAGAGTATGAACATTCCTGGCTGCTCAGAGGATGTTGGCTACACACATAATGTGCGGGAGTCTCTGGCTACAGAACACTACAAATCCTTTGACTAACTTCCATTTAAATACCCATTTCATTTAGCCCTTCATCTGGTATAATAATTATTCACACTGACTGTGGTGTTTATGATGGGGATCACACAGTCAAACAGACAAATGGAGGGTTTGTCACCTACAGAGGGGGGTTTGAGTCCTCCAGAGGGGGGTTACCTACAACCCACAGATACCAGAATTCTCATGTTTCTGAGATCCATGTTAAAACTAATCTATTCAGTTGCAGGACTGAGACCACTGTACCACTCAAACTGAGACCATTCAAATGAAGCCAAACATGACAATAAAATCACCTCATAATGTAATACCACACTAAGTACTCTTAAATCTATTTTCCTGCCCTTTGTCTAACCCTTGTAACTTTAATCTTTAGGTCAAACCTGTTTCATACCATGCACCAAGCGGGGTAGCAAAACAAAAGTAATTCATGCCTGACACAAACCATTTATTTAGTTTTTCTCTATTGTTCTAAAAGTGAAACCCACATGTGGCATGTACAATAGCATTTCCCAGAACAGGAGGAGCACCTTGCTTCAAAAGGTTAATTGGCACGCAACCCCAGTGAACTTTTCCGTAGGTGTATACATTGAAAAGCATGTCCATGGTTACAAAAAAGTTTCTTGGTTCACATAAAATCAATACACTTGACACTGTTAAATCTAAATAATGATGGTGATGAAATATAAATGATGCATTTTGAAATAAAAAATCGTTCTCTTTTATCAAGAAAAATTATTTCCCCCACAACTATGTAGATTGCATTTTTCACCAATGCAGAAAGTTTTTATGTCCAAAATCAAAAGAAATCAAAAGTCCTGCTGTGCCGCTTACAGCAAATATATCTCACTAGAATCACAACTTTCACCAGATATATCTATAACTGCTCACCATAATCTCACCTTTCACCAGGTGCTACCCCACTTCAACCGTGAAGATGAGCTTACAGGTACACAGCAGTCTCTTTGACACAACAGAGTTTAATTAGTCAAATTATGGTTTATTTTCATGGATGGAGTACTTTTCTGAAACTAAAGTTATCTCAAAATGGCAGAACCGTTGGGAGACTTTGCTGTCCAAGATCAAAGCAAATGTTGTTGTGGCTTGCCTCAATAGGTACTGGAGGGCAGAGGAGAACCTTGATCTTTGACAAGGGTTTACATTTTTTCCCATGAATAAGTAAAAAATTCTAACCAGAGAATAGTTCAAGACAATAGAAAATTAAATTGACTACTATTCTTTCCACATTATAAAATGGATGACAGATGGTGTGAACTCAAAGAACGATGGTATTCAATTGTAAATCTCTAAATCTGACAGGTGTCTCACTTAACAGATATGAGTAAGTCAACCTTGGCTCCCAATTCCAGTACATTTCCATCCAATGTAGTGTAGATTTGATCTTCTTGGCATCGCTATGCCAGCTCTCTCTCTGTCTTTAAAAACAAGAATCATCTCTATCATTTAAGATGAGATGCCACATTCCAGTAGTGTGCAAAACAAATCAGAAAAAAAATCTACTTGACATTTGGTGTCATGCCTATGTGTTTTCACACAGATTACTGCTTCTGCAGAACTAGTCCAGAATGAACTAGTATAAACACAATTCCCTCAGCACAGGCGCATGTACAGCAACTTTATTTGCCCGGTAACAACTGTGTGGTAAGCCAAAATAACCAACACATGGCAATGAAAAACATCCATGGCTACGGTCTGTTACACGTTGATGTTATACCTTTCATTTCACAAATGCAACACACTGTGTGCAGGTTGCCAACCACAGAACCTAAGTGCAATTTCTGTCCATTGTGATTTAGATGCTACCTACGGCTTACATTGATATAGGTTGGACCCCTCTTCAAATGATTTGTTAAACTGCACTAAAACTGACTGCCAAAAAAGTCACTGATTACTTTGCACCTTCTGCAGCCAGTAAAGAGCTGACTGGCCTGCCTGTTGAGAGACCTCAGTCCTGATAGTCTGCTGTGTCATTTTGCTTGTACTACTGGAAATATGTAATAATTATCATTCCCTTAATTGTTGAATATTGGGACTAAATCATTTAGAAATTGACTACTAGCCCAGGTTATAAAATGTATGACAGATGGTGTGAACTTAAAGAACGATTGCCTTCTTCCAGAATTCAAAGCATTTATTTTGTTCAAGCCTGTTCATTTGATTGGGCTATTATGTAACAGCGTTTCAGTTTTAATGGTTGGCAGGTGTGTTTATTTGCTGAGTGACAGACATTAACCTGTTTTTAGAACAGGCAGTGCACCTCTATCATTCCCTTAATTGTTGACTATTGGGACTTGAACATTTCTCATGCCAAATGGCTTGTAAACTTGCTCATGCCTTTCCCATTTCTGCACACAAGTCAAGACACAGGTAGCCTTCAGAGCCTTCAGTGAATAGGTGTATACAGTATACAAAATTGGCAAAGATTTCACTGCCAGAGACCTACCAAATCATGTCCAAGGAACAGGGAAAACATGGTGCAACATCTGATTCATTTAAAATTGTGTAAATAGCCTCTATGTTCCATTATTAATGAGCCTACAAAATTTCATTAAGATCGGCCATTCACAGAAGCATGTATAAGGAAGTAACCATTTTGTTTAGCAAGCCAAATGGAACTTTAAACTTTTATAGTATTAGCATACTATAATATTATGAAACTATTATATGTACTTTTATATACTACATATTTCCACATTCTTGCACCAGCGGTTCCTGAGATCCTGAAATGTGGTGTAGCCTACATACAAATGTAGCGAAATATAAGCATACGAAATTTCAAAACTTTAGTTTAACCTGTTTTTGTTTCAAAATGTATCAAGTTTGGTTTGCATCCAAATTATGTGGTATTGTGAACTGTGTGTGATGCCGCGATTCTAAAGCGCGTCCTCACCGCGTCCTGATGGCGGACGCACCAGACTTTCCATGTACTTTTAAACGTCAACGGAGAAGTTGACCAGTACCAAAACTTTGCTTATGGACCCTCACTCATGTACATGTAAACTGATTTATCTTGGCGGGCGTGTGTGCAAGCAAAGAGATGTATATCTTTCATTGACACCCCATGCCAAACAATTCATTACACACACAGTTTTCCGTTGTTCAGCATTTACGGTTTATTGTATATAAGTCACTGTCATCCCGTTGTCTATTTAAGCAATAAGGTTCGAGAGGCAGTACGGTATCGTCAATAATGTACTTGTTCGAGGGAGTTGTTAGGCCCGACGCGCAGCAAAAGCTACGTGTGTTTCAAATGGGTTTTTGGTCTAAGCGCTAAAAGTCAACTACAAATAATATTCGAGACTTTCAGTAAAGACTTTCAATACTCTGCAACATTCGCGTAGCACAGAAACAACTAACCGAGTCAATTTAGACATATAAAAAGTCGTGTAGATAGCTTAATTCACATGAAACATTCCCCACTACATTAGCCACAACACGCCGCCATCTTGGATAGATATTTCCTTTTGAGTGCGTACTGATATGGAACGCTCAGGTAAACAGGTCGTACAGTTACTATACCGTAGAATATAGCACACCCCGGAACTAACTCTCAGAATGGTGGATTCCATCTACCCGTGTTATAATTCCATCTACCCGTGTTATAAACATGATTATAACACTGGTAGATGGAATTATAACACGGGTAGATGGAATCCACCATTCTGAGAGTTAGTTCCGGGGTGTGCTATATTCAACGGTATAGTAACTGTACGACCTGTTTTCATCTACCTGAGCGTTCCATATCAGTACGCACTCAAAAGGAAATATCTATCCAAGATGGCGGCGTGTTGTGGCTAATGTAGTGGGGAATGTTTCATGTGAATTAAGCTATCTACACGACTTTTTATATGTCTAAATTGACTTGGTTAGTTGTTTCTGTGCTACGCGAATGTTGAAGAGTATTGAAAGTCTTTACTGAAAGTCTCGAATATTATTTGTAGGTGACTGAAACGCTTAGACCAAAACCCCATTGAAACACACGTAGCTTTTGTGCTAGGTCTAACAGACGTGAAGTTCCCAATGCTATTTGTCTGTTGCATAGCAACAGCCACACAAAGGGGGACTATTTTCTCTTGGCTACTGAAATGCGATACACCTTATTGCTTAAATAATAATAATGATATTAGACAGCTTACTTACTAGGCTTGTGCTCCAAATGCACTGGTATGAGTTCTGGCCTCCATGTATTTCTTTTCCGGTATTAGGAAGTGCGTTCCCGTCCTGGGACATATTTATGGTTAAGGCAGGTGTGCGTGGACTGTAGTTTCGCCTTTGCTAAATCAATTAACGGTATGATAAGGTTTCCAGTGTTGCCTGTACCTTATGACTATTGTGAACAGTATTGTGAATGTTTGATTGCATACTAATTATTGTCGGTTCCGTTTTATCTCTGTTTAATGTGTATTTCGTATAACGCCTGAATTATCCCCTGTGTTCTTAGCTGATGGTGGTATGAGCCAATTGTGGGTATGTCAGCTACCTGATAAAAGGGTGTGGGAGTTAGTTGTGGGGAGCTTGGGAGGTGAGAACGTCTTGTATAGAGTTGATGTTGAGCTAGTTTATGCTTTGCTCTAGAGATCTCAGAACGTGAGATTGTTTTCCGTGAACTGCCTCAGTTTAGTGCCCAACGGTACTACATTGTACTTTTGACTGTACATATACAGTTTGTCTGTATCTAATTGTTTCAATTTATATCAGTCTTTTTTTTGTTTATAATTTTTCTCACTGGATTATTCAATTGTTGGTGTAGTAATAAATTCACAAAACGAGTGCCTTGTCTGCCTGCTGCCTTTTGTGCCTTCACTAAAAGACTGCCGACACGGATACCCTTTGACATTTGTCACATTTAGTTAACTTTGAATATTTATATCATAAGATATTAGCTAGTGACACATTTTTATCCTAGCTAGTCATGTGCCTACTAGATGCTAACTTGCAATCATTTTAATTTTAGCTATTCCCCAAAAAGTGCTTTGAGCCTCCCACACTTCAGGGGTTAAGGTGTCGTTATGCTTCAACAACTGCGTCACTGCGTGGTCACGCAGTTGCTTCGACGGACTCATGAACATTTATAGTTCTCTGTCGGTTGGTGGGTGTCGCAAAGCAATTATAAAAAAAAGATGGCCAACAAAACTCTGTAGATGGTAGTAAAGTTATTTGTTTTATTTTTTTTGCTTAGAGTTTTTCAAAGTTACCAAGAAATAGACACTGTAATGTAAAAAAAAAAAAAAAAAAAACTTTATTGTAACAGAAAAATACGTCTGAGGGAATTTGCAAGGTGTCTGAGCCAGCTTTCTAAGGTTAACATGCTACCTACAAGTTAAACAGCATGGGTTGGACCAATCACAGCCTTGGGGTCTCCACGGGCTCTCTGTCATTTCGAAGGATAGTTACAAAATTTGGGAGATGCTAGGAGAGGGTTTGCAATGAATGAGAGTGCTTTGCGTGTCTGCGTAAACGGACGACCATAAATTTGGCTTAACTAGCACAAAGGGACACGTCCACTGTTAACCCATATGAGCAAGTCTGCGAGAAAAGATTTGTATTATAAACAGAAGTTTCAAAACGGTAACCTAACCCAAATGAGGGTTATGGCGAAGTGCACGATTCTAACTAGTCCTGTTGGAGTGCTGTGGTAACAGTGATTTCAGGTGGTGGAGAAGTCAGTTAAGCAATCGGAAGATTGCTAGTTGGATCTCGACTTCTGTCTTCTGTCACTTTATGCGCATGCTCCATGTCGTCTTAACAGCGTGTTCAACCACTCCGCTCCATCCAGCGTCTCCATTTGGACGCCTTGTGGATTTTTCTTGACACGGCTCCGTGTGATCAGGGCCTTCAATTTTCACCATGCTTTTGATGCTGGTGCACACTCTGGGTTTTTGGTGCTTGGCATTTATTATTTTATCCCGTTCTTTTGCTTTATTGAAATAAACTCCTACTTTTGAATACTCTGTGGCTGTCTCCAATTTATGTTGCGGCTCAGGAGCCAGGTTGTAACATCAATTGGGTCTGGTCTGAGATCTTTTGGACCTTTTTGTGGAGACTGGACTACAGAGTTTTGTAACGGGTGAGTGAGACCCTACTGTGTTGAGCAAACTATCATAGTTAGAGTGTTTGAGCTGGGTGGCTGTGCTGCCCTTCCATCAAAGCACAGCTTTGTTGTTTTTATTTATTGAGTTGGGTGGTAATACCGGGTGAGGGTACACCTCGGAGTTAGTCAGTGGACTATATCTGCGGTCTGCTGTCTACTTGTGAGTTCAGCGTTCAAAGTCGCCTCGAGCCCGGTACACTACCAAAGACTAGAAAGGTATAGTTTATTTATTTATCTATAGGTATGCATTGACAGTTTCTTATTATGATTGAAACAGTGTCACTCTGAGTTTGATAGGGTTTGTTGCGAATTGGTGTATTGGGGGGGGGGGGGGGGGACTCTCATGCAAAGATTCATGTGGATTGCTGAAGTTGAAGTATATGATATCGTCGACCAAAATTGTCATTGTGTTATTTGCTCCATCATGCTACAAAGGTGCATGTCACGTGGGAAAAACCAGTTCACCAAGTTTCAGACACGAAGTATGTTTCACGCCTACAAAGGTGACCCCTTTTAATGCACGTAATCTTGTTTTTAGATGGCTTACTGGAAAATATTCACCATCTTCCTGTTTGTATAAAAGGAGAGGGTTGTTATTAAGCAGTCTAGTTCCCATCCTGGCATCATGTCTCTCTGCACACTGCTGCTGCCGCTGATGCTCCTGGTGTCTATCACTTCAGCAAGCCACTTCTGGGGAGGCACAATCTCATTCACCCCAAAAGGAAGGAACCCAGATGGATCATATAGGGTAGGGCTTTTGCTGGTTTTGACAATATTGTTTTATGTGAGCGGCTTATTTTGAGTGGTTACAATAGAAAAATCCAGGAATACTTCTCTGTGACTTTTATTATTGACTTCAAGATCATTTATATGACAATATGTCAAATACATGACTATGTTAGGTCAGTAAGAGCAGTGACATATCTGCTATTTCTGTAAAATTGAATCAGATCCTTTCTGCTAACCATATAATTATAACAAAACAGTTTATACTGTACAGGGAATACATTAAATTATATCAACAGTTATGGATGTAGAATTCAGTTTTGTTTACATATTCTTGCGTTATTAGCTCATTAAATTATACATCAGTATAAATTAAATGTATTTAATAATCAGCTATCAGCAATCAGTCTGCTGTGTAATTTTGATAGTAATTCTTGAAATATACAAACATACACACATTCATATTTACAAAGACGTGTGTAATATGTGTGCCGCATACATTTAGAGTGAGGTGAAACTAGGTGTTAAAAACAGAATTCAAAAACATATTAAAAAATCTGAATAATATATATTTTTATACATGTATAACTTATCCTGCAAAGACGGACCCATTCAACGTTAGCAAGAAAATACTTTTAAAGTGTTATAAGGGAAAAACAAGTAGTCAATTACATACAGCAAAATGACATTTTTCATATAGTTTTGAACACTCATTCTTTGTCGAACTACAGCCGCGGAAAAAATTAAGAGACCACTTCAAAATTATCAGTTTCTCTGGTTTTACTATTTATTGGTATGTGTTAAAGTAAAATGTACATTTTTGTTTTATTCTATAACCTACTGGCAACATCCCTACAAAATTTCAAATAAAAATATTGTCATTTAGATCATTTATTTGCAGAAAAATGACAATTGGTCAAAATAGCAAAAAAGATGCAGTGTCTTCAGATCTCGAATAATGCAAAGAAAACAAGCTCATATTCATTTTTAAACTACACAATACTAATGCTTTAACTTAGGAAGAGTTCAGAAATCAATATTTGGTGGAATAACCTTGATTTAAAATCACAACTTTCATGTGTCTTGGCATGCTCTCCACCAGTCTTTCACATTGCCGTTGGGTGACTTTATGCTACTCCTGGCGCAAGAATTCAAGCAGCTCGGCTTCTTTTCATGGCTTGTGACCATCCATCTTCCTCTTGATCACATTTCAGAGGTTTTTTATGGGATTCAGGTCTCGAAATTGGGCTGGCCATGACAGGGCCCTGATCTGGTGGTACTCCATCCACACCTTTACTGGCCTGGCTGTGTGGCATGGAGCATTGCCCTGCTGGAAAAAACACTTCTCAGAGTTGGGGAACATTGTCAGAGCAAAAGGAAGCAAGTTTTTCTTCTGGGACAACGTTGTACTTTGCCTGGCTGAGGTTTGTAAAAGACCATAAGGATTGAACCAAAGCGTACTGGAGGGTCTCCTAGTTCGTCTTCTCTGATGAGTCCAATTTTCAGCTTTGCCCAACACATGGTCGTCTGATGGTTAGACGGAGACCTGGAGAGGCCTACAAGCCACAGAGTCTTGCACCTACTGTGAAATTGGACTCATCAGAGAAGACGAACTAGGAGACCCTCCAGTCCGCTTTGGTTCAATCCTTATGGTCTTTTACAAACCTCAGCTAGGCAAAGTACAACGTTGTCCCGGAAGAAAAACGTGTTTCCTTTTGCTCCGACAATGTTCCCCAACTCTGAGAAGTGTTTTTTCCAGCAGGGCAATGCTCCATGCCACACAGCCAGGCCAGTAAAGGTGTGGATGGAGTATCACCAGATCAGGACCCTGTCATGGCCAGCCCAATTTCGAGACCTGAATCCCATAAAAAAAAACTCTGAAATGTGATCAAGAGGAAGATGGATGGTCACAAGCCATGAAAAGAAGCCGAGCTGCTTGAATTCTTGCGCCAGGAGTAGCATAAAGTCACCCAACGGCAATGTGAAAGACTGGTGGAGAGCATGCCAAGACACATGAAAGTTGTGATTTTAAATCAAGGTTATTCCACCAAATATTGATTTCTGAACTCTTCCTAAGTTAAAGCATTAGTATTGTGTAGTTTAAAAATGAATATGAGCTTGTTTTCTTTGCATTATTCGAGATCTGAAGACACTGCATCTTTTTGCTATTTTGACCAATTGTCATTTTTCTGCAAATAAATGATCTAAATGACAATATTTTTATTTGAAATTTGGTAGGAATGTTGCCAGTAGGTTATAGAATAAAACAAAAATGTACATTTTACTTTAACACATACCAATAAATAGTAAAACCAGAGAAACTGATAATTTTGAAGTGGTCTCTTAATTTTTTCCGCGGCTGTATTAACAGACAGTTTAAATTGCATGGGAATGTGTACAGGGAACACATAAAATAATACGTATAAAATAATATCAACAGAAATGGATGTAGAATTTCGTTTTGTATTACCGTTTTAGTTCATTCAATTCTACATCAGTTTAAATAATATTTATTTAATATTTACTTCAATGAGGATCAGTATTCACACAGGCATATAGTTTAGGGGGTTTTGTTGACAAATTTTTGGTTTGGTTTTTTAAACTTAGACTTCACAAGTCCACATGAAACTTAGTATGCTTGCAGCCCCACATTTCTGGAATGGAATGTAAGGTTTGTATCCCTAGGTGAGTGTTGCCCTTGGTGCTAGCGCCCCCTGGAGTGGAGTAGGGTCAAAGCACTTTTTGGGATACAGCCCAAAGACGGACAAGCTCACCCTTTAAGAGACACATTACCCTAGCTCATTATGAATAATTTGTGGAGTGTGGTGCCACCTAGCGAATTGTCAATGGCAATGGTACAATTGTGATATAAAGGTTCAATAGTCACGAAATTTGACACCTCGCATCAGTACCATGGCAAATTAAATTTCATCCATAGGGGGCGCTGCAACTGACACATTTCAATTTCTCAAGAACTGTTAAAACCTTTTTTTTAATTATTATTTAGTAAGCTTATAGTTGGCTACATTTGCTGTACAGTTCAATTCGGCGCTCTCAACAAAATGGCAGCCAACAGCCAATCATAATTCAGCAGCCAATACATGTTTGTGTGAATGGCCAATCTTAATGGAATTTTTTAGGCTCATTCATAATATATTGACTTCACGTATTATTTACAAAATTCAAATGGTCCTCTTTCAACTGCTGAAGTTGTTAAATCATTCAAATCTTAAGATACTTAGTGTGATAGTGTACCCCCCTATCCGGTTCAAATGGTCGATACTTGTAGGCCTATATGTGGAATAAACTCTACATTTAGTATTGTATTTAAACACACTCTCGCCTTCAGCTAATAATTCTACATTTTAAATGTACATGCATAGTTTTCAAAACAGTCATACAATGAATGTTCATGTATTGTTGCTTATTTACACAAACATACAATCTCTCAAAATACTCAAATTTAGCATCAATATATACTGTATCTGTTAGAAAGTCACACTCATCCTCATATTCAGTAGACGGGTCCCAAAACTCTAAACTCAAAACCCTATTAGTTTACAGCTGATACATCCACAAAATACAGCGCCTTAAATGTTGTCACGACCCTGGCGGGTCTAAGCCCCGCCCCAATGTATTTGTATGCCTGTCTGTCTCTGTCTCTACAAGCAGGTAATTGACCTGTCGCTAAGCGCCGCCCTTAGAACGCAGATGAACCAATGACATTCCAGCCTGAACTGGACTCGGACATCGGCTCCGATAACTCCATTGAAAACAACAGGGAGGAGACATGTTACAATACTTTAATGATCGATTGATGTTGCTTATGAAAAAAAACAAAACATGGTCAAACGATGTGCTTGGGGTACATGTAACACCGACAGTAGGTATCCCGATAGGCTGCAGAATGGGGTATATTTCATCCCTTTCCCCAAGCCACAACGGGACAAAAACAAGTGTATAATTGTGGTAATGTAGTTTCAACATAAATGGCCAAACGATGTGCATGGGGTAGATAAAACACTGATACGAGTTATCGTGAGAAGATAGGCAATGGGGTATATTGTATCTCATTTCCTAAACGAAAACAAGACCGTCCAAAATATCTCCGGTGGATTAAGCTGTGTGACAGACCACACAGTGAACTATACGTTCATTGGCTTTCTGCCATACTCTTGTTAGAATTTCCCTTTGCTAAAGCAATCAACTAAGCCTACATGATAAAAGGCATAGGCCTACTCATTATTCACAGTACCTGCTTACTTTCACCACTGATGTTATGCTAGGCTTAGGCAAGTTATCTCTGGTTCAAATTAGCTAACGTTAATGATTCAATAGCTGCGCTAGCGTAACTTTGTCAGTTATAGGACAGTTTATTAAACAAACGATAGGTTTAATAATGGATTAACATGACAACGTGCACGAAACACACGCATGCCGGTAATTAAAAAGGTTACATTAACAAGCTAGCTAGACAGTTAGGACCATAGCCTATGGTTAGGACACTGTCCCGTCAGGGGCAGGTTCCTGCTAGTTAATAAACGTAGGTGTACATCTCGGTGCCTTCCAGGTTAGTTAAATTAACTGACTGTGAATTCATTGTATCTTTCCCATGCGGTGCATGAACAATGCTGGTATTGGATGTATTTATCTGCAATCGCGATGACCGTGAATTGAGGCTTCTCCCTCTTGCATTGAGCTCTGTAAATTCTCGCCTCAAATTTAAGCTTGTTATACACCATATCGAGTTTTAAATTGTATACATATCCCTCCATTGCATATTTAAGTCCCTTTTGAAGGCTTCTAGGCTAAATCAGGTCCTTTTGTCTCCAAAAGTTGTCTAGAGCCTCTTGGGATATAGTTTTGTCACTGATAGCTGCCATTGTAAACTCTAGTCAGCTCTGATAAAGTGTCCGATTTAGCAGCTGTCACAATGGGGGGCGGGGCTTAGCGATAGGTCAAATTGGAAGCAGGTGTACATTGGACACAGCTGGATCTTTGATTGGCTGGGTTACAAAAGCCCTGATCAGAATGCAGTCGAGAGAGTTGGATTGGAGCTTTGTCGTGGTCGTGGTCGTGGTCGTGGTCGTGGTCGTGGTCGTGGTCGTGGTCGTGGTCGTGGTCGTGGTCGTGGTCGTGGTCGTGGTCGTTGTCCTTTGGATAGAGATTTGAATTGTTGTTGGGTTTTGGATTGTCGTAGGTTTTGGATTGTCGTTGGTTTTGGTTTATCGTAGTGATGGCGAAATGAAGCTTCATGAACCCTCGAAGCTTTCCAGCCAGACATGTCGAAAAAAGGTTCACTACTCGGAGCGTCGTTCGCTCTCTAGTGACACCTGCAGGTCAATAAAAATACGTTGTAAGAAAGATTTTCTCGGGACAGTGAATTTGTTAAATTTGTTGTGGTGCGCAAGGCCTGCTAAAATAACATGCACACAAATGTATGGTGGAAGAAAACGTTTCTCCATTAATTCAAATTTCATTGTAGGCGAATACAATGACAATAAAAGATTTATTTTTGTATTCTTTGTTCTAATAATAGTTTGATCTGATCTTCAAGAAATCTAGGTGGCACAACAGTAAGCGATGTCGGCTTCAGTGATGATCTGTTTAGTTTCGAATCCTGACCAAAGCGAATTTTAAACGGTGCTTTAGATTAAAATAATGTAAACCTTAATCTCTTCGGGAATAGGTTCTGGGTATAGTAGAATTATGAATAATCACGGACACACGAGTTCGAACTGAGAAGACTGTTTACTCAAACTCCAGCCACAACGAATGCCCTCTTTTCCCACTTTCTTACATATATATCCAACATCACCTGCAAAGCATTATGGGTATTACAGTTCTTACATTACTTCCCCCTTCCGAAAATAAAACGTCCTCGTTTTAACTGATCTACATTAATTCTTAACATTACTGATATAAGAGTAACAAGTGGAGCCTGTGGGGAAAAACATAAACACACAAAAAAAAACATCCCACATAAATGCAGTTATACTGTTTTCTGCCATATATCTTCGCTATCCATGCTGGGCCCTACCGCAGTGTACCTATAACCATCCTAATCTACTGGTACTTCCACTTTGTCCAGACAGTTAGTCAGTTCACTTTAAGACAAATACAGATAAAACAAATAAAACTCTTACAGAAATCTAATCAGGTTATTAGGCAACTCAACTGTATAACTGAACAAAATACATGTTGTAGGCCTATACTAGATGTGAACATACAAAACAGTTGTGAAATTCCTTAAGTCTCATCTCTAAAATGTTCGGGAGGGCGCACTAAGCGACCTAATCTGGTTCTCCGTTCCTGAGGGGTGTGTGCTTCAATGGCAGGTGTGTTTGCCACAGGGTCTGGGGCATTGTCCATTGTTGGAGGCTCATTTTCCCCAAGCTCACAGCTCCGATAGACATAAGGCCGTGAAGCTGATAGTGCCGTGAGCTGGGAGCCAACACTCTGATTGGGCTCAGCCTGGTTGTGCTCAGGAGTATTGGTGGGCAAGTTACAAGTCCATGGTGAACGGTAGGGCTTTAGGCGATTATAGTGAACCACCTTAGGCTTTGCCCTCGGGTCCAGTTGGTCTTGTAGGTTGTAATCCACTCCAATTTCCCCTGAGGATGAGTCAATGCGTTGCAGTACTTTGAACGGTCCAGTCCATCTGGGAGATAAACTTCTGCCTGGCAAGTGCAGGAAGATTGACCCACACAAGGTCGCCTGTTTCATAAGCATTGTGCCTCATGTGGCGGTCATAGTAATGCTTCTGTTTAGCACCTGCCAGAGCTATGTTGTCTGCCACCATGTTAAATGCAGAATAAAGTCTGTGTCTCACAGCCGTGGCATATTCACCAGGGGTTCCAGGTGTAGCATTTGTAGCCATTGGCAAGTCCCCAAGGATGATGTCTGCCGGTAAACGAGCTTCTCTACCATGAGTCAGAAAGAAAGGCGTATGATTGGTTGATGAATGTACACTTGTATTATACGCAAACTCAACCTGGCGTAGATGATCATCCCATTCACCCCCTTTGGTGTAGAGGAACTTGGCTAACTGGTCTTTAATAGAGCGGTTGGCTCGCTCTACCATACCATCTGACATAGGATGGTAGGCTGTTGTCCGTGTCTTGTGAATTCCAAGGTGTCTGCATAACTCTTTGACCAAATCCGAATCAAACTGGCGTCCTTGATCTGTGTGCAGACTCTGTGGTACCCCATGTCTACTGATGTAGTCCTCAAACAAACATTTTGCGACTGTTGTTGCTGTTTGGTTAGGAAGTGCATACAAATCCATATATTTTGTAAAGTAATCCATCACAACTAGTATGTAACGGTTACCCTTATGACTGAGTGGCAGTTCAGTGAAGTCAGCAGCAATTTTCTCAAATGGCCTACTTGTCACTATGTTTTGCATTGGGGCCTGCTGATGTGGAGTCGCTGGCCTGCGTGCCTCACAAGCAGTACACTGGAGACACCACTGGGTGATGTCGGTGCTCATATGGGGCCAATAACACCGAGCCATTGCATTCTGTAGTGTTCTTTTGCTGCCAAAATGTCCCGATAATGAATGTCGATGTAACATCTTAAAAACGTCATTCTTCAACCTATTTGGGACCACCACTTGGCATACAGGGTCACCTGGTGGGGGCCGGACCCTACGACACAAGATGGAATCCACAATGACCAGTCTGGGAAACTCTTTCCAGTAGTGGCGTAGCTCAGACCGCTCGCCCTTCAGATGTGAAAAGGGTGGTCTAGTGTCATTCAAGACCCATTCACTGACGGTTTTCAGGATAGGATCTTCCTTTTGGGCATCCTGAAGAGTGTTTCTGTCTATGTCATAACAGAGTGGGTCACTTGGCACAGGGTCAGCCGCAACTGGCTGTACTGACAAAGTCAATGCAGCACGTTCTGGTGGCGCAGTCGTAGAACTGACACTCTGTGGTTGAACCGACACAGAATACACAGATACGGTCTCCCTAATTGGCATACTGTCTTTGGTCCTACATGGACGCCGTGATAGGGAGTCAGCATTGCAGTGTTTCAGACCTTGTTTGTGTTCAATTGTCCAGTTATATGGGTCGATTTCCAGTGCCCATCTCGCCCTGCGCCCAGTCGGATCACCATCCAAGGCCATCTTTCTCAATCCTAGGAGAGGTTTGTGGTCTGTAATGATTCGGAATGGATGACCCGTGAGGTACTGGCGGAAATGGCGTATGGACCACACAACGGCCCACAGTTCCCGATCAAACGTAGACCATCGTCTCTCAGTTGATGTAAGGGTATGGCTACCATAGGCAATGACATGTTCCCTGCTGCTATCATTAAGTTGTGAGAGCACACATCCAATAGAGATGTTAGAGGCATCAGTAAAAAGCAAGAATTCTTTAGAGAAATCTGGATATGCCAGAATGGGAGTATGTGTGAGGGCATGGCGAAGAGTGTCAAATGCTGCTTGTTCCACATTAGTCCATGAAAACGTTTTTTCTTTCTGAGTAAGCGCATTTAGAGGTTGTGAAATCTTGGCAAACTGATGTATAAAACGTCTGTAATAAGAACAGAGTCCCAAGATTGCCCTAACCTCAGTAGGATTCTCAGGTGTTGGCCAATCCCTCACCTTGTCAATATTCTTTGGGTCTGGTTGCACACCTGAGGCAGATACAACATGTCCTAAGAATGTCACCTGAGATTGCACAAAGTCACACTTTGACGGTTTCAATTTAAGATTTGCAGCACTGAGACGTTCAAACACCTCTTTCAAATGCAGCAGATGAGCAGAGAAGGTCTTACTGTACACAATTATATCATCAAGGTACACTAAGCATGTTTTCCAAGACAGTCCCTGTAGTACAAGCTGCATAAGATGTTGAAATGTTGGGGGTGAATTGACTAATCCCATTGGCATGACTTTGAAGTGATAGAGAGAGCGGCCAGTAGTAAACGCCGTTTTTTCTTGGTCTTGTTCGTCAAGTTGGACCTGCCAATAGCCTGATGACAAGTCCATGGTGCTGAACACAGCAGAGCCACCCAGTGCATCTAGTGTGTCATCAGTTCTGGGCAAAGGGTGCGCGTCTTTGACAGTGACTGAATTTAGTGCCCTGTAGTCAATACAGAAACGCCAATTTCCATCTTTTTTCCGCACCATAACCACTGGCGCAGCCCATGGGCTGTGACTCACTTCGATTATGTCTTGTTCCAGCATGTCTTCCACTTGTGACTGAATCACAGACCGCATGTGTGGAGAGGTGCGGTAGGCACGCTTTCTGATTGGTGAGTCTGAGGTTGTATTAATTTTGTGTTTGACTAAATTTGTTCTTCCAAAGTCATTTGGAGTCTTGCTGAACACATCAGTGTATGACAGTAACATAGATTTAAGTTCAGAAAACTGAGAATCTGTAAGACTGCCTCACTTCACGTCAAATGGCAAAGACTGCGGAGATGTTGGTGGGGGGGCTGATACCTGACAAACTGTGGGAGCAGCTGTACTGACTTCATTGTCCGTTACAGGGGTGAACTGCCCTAACTGCATACCTGGTTGTAGCACAATGGGGCTGTTTGTAGGGCTCATTACACGCACAACAGCAAAACCATTGTCAGCTCTTGCAAGTGTGCGTGCTACTGCAACCCCGTCCAGGTCTGTGTGGTATGGCTCCAAGAGACCATTGTATCCCGTAGGTGTACAGAGATGAGCAGCAACAGGCATCAGCTTCACTGAACAATGCATTTGACAGTGTGGAGGTATGGTGGTGCATTCAGTAATATGGGCAGAGCAGCTGTCTGGTGTCATTTCTGTGGTGCTCAGCAGAGGAAGATCTTGATTGTGAAGGTGACACAAACCTCTGCCTAAATCTAGCACAGCAAAATGTTGTTGCAAAAAGTCCCAGCCCAGTATAATAGTCTGACTAACATTCCTAATAACTTGGACTTCATGCTGTAAATTTAGTGAGCCTAGTCGTAGTGCAATGTTCACAGCGCCAAGTGTGTCCAAATGTTGCCCTGTTACCGATTTGGATAAAACAAAGTCCTTTTTAAGAGGCCTTCTGATCAATGATGGAAGTGACATTCTTATATTTTCACTAATAAATGAAATGCTTGAATCAGTGTCCAACATAATATGCATGTCAGAACCTTCTACTATTCCCCTGACGTAGGCAGTGAAAGTGTTGCAGTTTTCATTGTCTGTAACAGCAGAATTATTTTTCAGTGTATTTTGTTGGCCACAAGGTGGCCCCATTGCACAATGAGAGAAAGGGGCTTGTTGAAGGCTAGCTGGTGAACGCCCCACTGCATCAGCTAGTTGAAGTTTCCCTGCCGATATTCATCCTGATATCCATGGTCATGGTGGTCATGTTGATAACCACCCCTGTCATCTTGGAAAGAGACACGCTTGCGTACTGGACTTGGGCTGTAGCGGCGGTTTCTGATGTTTCCACTTGGTCCGCCATAGTGAGGTCGTGGCATGTCCCCATTTGAGTAGTTTGGGTGACGATCAGGTGAGAATTTGTAGTGGTGGTAATCTCTAGACATCTCCCTCCAGTGTGGAGAATGTGGTCTGTCTCGGTCACGTCTGTAGTAGTCCTGTCTGGGATTGTCTATACTCTGGCGTGCAGAAGAATTTTGGTACATCTCAGGAGACAGATGACTGCGACCACTATGACTGGTAGGTGAAAAACTGCGAGCATATCTCTGTGCTCCCGGGGAGTATCCTTGGTCTCTGCCACGTGGGGAAGGGGACCTCTGATGACGGTTTGGAGAGTAGGCATTGTGGGGTGATGTCATGGTTTGGGCATTAAGTGTCAGTTTTAGGTCAGATAGGTCTTTGCTTAAGTGTCTGACTGTGTCTGTGAAATCTTGAACAACTTTATGAAGAGGTGCAGTACTGTCTGATATCGTGTTGACTGACAGGGTCGTGGCACCGTAGCTGTTTGAATGAGGGGTAGTTGGTGGCATAAGTTTGGCAGCCTGCCGGGCACGCTCTGCTTGATTGGCAATATCAAAAGCCTGTTTGAATGTTGTCACTCCTCTCTCATGACACTTTATTTGAAGTTCCTGATCTAGCCCTGCCAGAAAACGTGTGAGTTTCATATATTCTATAGCATTTGGTTCAAAGTCTGGAAAAGCCTCTTTCACTAGTCTACACACATCAGCAGCATACACTTCCATGGCCTCATTGGGCTTCCTACTACGTGAGTTAGTAAAAGCCTGGAAGGACGCAATTATGTCCGTTCTGCCAAAAGTATCTTGCAACTCTCTCTTTGTTGCTGCAAACGAACGTCGCGTTGCAGAGGGCAAATTATCCCAGACAATGAAAAGGTCAGGCGGTAATCTAGTGGGCAACTCTGTCGCCATTACTGCATCCAGATTCACACCAGTGTCTCTGTAGTGCGCCTCCTGAATTACCTCGTAACGTCTGGCCCACAACTGGAAAGACTCACTGCCATCATTCCGAAAGGGCGGGGGCAGAGGGACGTCCCGAGCCTTCTGAGGAACCCGTGCGGCGGCGGCGGCTCCATTGGCCTCTACTGACATTATTCAAATGTAGACTAAACTCACTTAGCACCAACTAGCAAACGTAAAGGTGTGCCCTAGCAGCTAATCCTAACCTAGCAACTAATTCAACACACACTTCAGTAGTCAATTTCGTAGTGCTGGAGGAAACTTCAGACGAAACTCGAACGTGAAGAACACCGCTGCCGCACCAGTGTAAACCTTAATCTCTTCGGGAATAGGTTCTGGGTGTAGTAGAATTATGAATAATCACGGACACACGAGTTCGAACTGAGAAGACTGTTTACTCAAACTCCAGCCACAACGAAATCGAATGCCCTCTTTTCCCACTTTCTTACATATATATCCAACATCACCTGCAAAGCATTATGGGTATTACAGTTCTTACAATAATTATCTTTACTCTCTATGCCGTTGGAACAGAGTGAAAGTGCTTTTTGAATACTGGTCAGTAGGCTACTTTTGTAAAGCCAATGAGTGCTTTTGGACAACTGGTCAGTGCAGGGCACTGAAAAGGGGGAGAAAGTGCTTTGTGCAACTGGATCAAGTTCTTTCTCTTCCTAACTAGCTCTATAACTCTATCTCAAATCAGGCCCGTAGCCAGGGGGGGTTCGGGGGGTTCGGACGAACCCCCCCCCCCCCCCCCCCCCCCCCCCCCCCCCCCCCCCCCCCCACGCACTGGGAGGTACAAAAAAAATAAAAATAAAAAATCAATCAAAATTATCAAATCATCCTGCTTGACAGCCCACTGGCTATAGAACTCAGGCGGGAAGCAATTGGGAGTGGATCTGAGACACGTGTAGGCCTCCTTCCTTTGCAAACAAAACAATATAGGCTACTACCATTGAGGAGAGCGCGATGTTGCAACATGTGCTCTTGAATAGGGACAGTGCTACAATAACATCCCTCTGTGAGCGCTTTGCCCCTTCTGCTATGATTGCAACTTCTTTGATCGGACTCGTCCCAAGTATTCTCTGTTCCTGCCTTGAGGACGTGGTCACCATGTATGAGACAGATATGCCGTCACCGGAATTGTTCGAAATGGAACTTAACCGATGGAAGAACCACTTCTTGTCCGACCCTCCAGAATCGCGGCCCGACTCTCCCGCAGAAGCATTAAAGAGCTGTGACGCCACCCTGTTCCCTAACGTCGCTGTGCTCCTGAAAATATCATGCACTATCCCTGTACTTCATGTGAGAGTGAAAGGAGCGCAATTGCGTTACGAAGGCTGAACAATTACATGAGAGCTTCGATGGGAAACAGCCGGCTTTCTAACCTTGCGCTCCTTCATATCCACTACAACACTGAGGTAGACCTGGACGAGATTAGATTTGGACAATCTGTTGTGTTAAACGTGAGCATTACGAAAATGTATAGGCCTATATGTATGTAAGCTGGAGCATTTTCTGTTAAAGTTAATTCAATTAGAAGTTATATTTTATTGTTGGATTTTATAGTTGTGATTTTATAAATTACATTTCACCTAGTTCATTTAGGACTTCTCTTGTTAGTTAAGTTATTATATAGGCTATAGACGGATGTTGACATGTTATGATTTTGGGAGGATTAGGGAAGTGAGGTTAGAGTTTGGAAAGTTGAAGACTGAGAAGTGAGCCATTAAAACTGTTCAAGAGCATCCTTGTCTCCCTCCAGTTCGTCTGTTCAATAAGTGAGGATTTCACCTGAACGAACCCAACACAAAAGGTTACATGTAGGCTATATAATAACATACTGCTTAAGACAGTTATTGGCAGTCTCCATTTCTTGCTTTGAAATCGTCTCAAAAACGCAGGAAATGCCATTTCAAAGGGTTGAAATGTCAAAATTTCAAAATTTGTCCCAAATTATTAAATTAAGCACCCCCCATACAAAATCCTGGCTACGGGCCTGCAAATATTATATAGCCTACTACCAACAACACCAAACAATCTAAATCTCCAACTACAGCTAAATCTCCAACTATCGCCAATTCTCCAACCACTGACAATAACTACCACGAATACAAGATGAGTTTTGGGACGTCGTATAGTCGAAGCGTCCCGCGAAAAGTGAACGAACGAACCACTTGGTGAAGCACTTGATTCAAATGAGGCTTCAGACGTCACCGGTGACGTCATCTCGACAAAACGATACAAGCCTCGATACGCGCTCCGGTGAGGAAGTGCTTCATTTTCACGACACAAGCTCCGAAGCCTCGGGTTCATTTGTAACATCACTAACTGTAATCATTAATAAATAACTATTTATATTATTATCATTATTATTATAACTTATGCGTGGTCTCCCCTTCATGTTTCATGCCTGTGAGCAGGGCATGTCACAATGTTTACTCAGAATAAGCATACAAAATGAATTTGAGTCTATTGTTGCCTGAAACATAATCATTCAAGACGCACCTCTCCTGGAATGAAAAATATCCATTCAATAAATGTCACCTAAATATTTGCTTTTATCTCAGAAAACAAATGCATCTTCTTTTTGTACTCTCTATTATATCTCTAATTCTATATCACATGTATTTGTTAAGAAGTTACAAAATAAATAAGTACATATCTGCATATTATAAATATTGTAATATGTACATATCTGCATACATCTTTTCAATGGAGTACAGGACTATTAAGAGTTTTAACTTTAACAGTACCCATTCACCCTCTCCATTGATTTAAATGCAGCTACACAATTTCTTTCAAATGTAGATTCATAACCAGTCTATATGTATTCCTTGCATTTCTGACATCAAGTTGCTTCTTGTACATTTTAATTTGAAAATCAGCTGCTTATGACCTACACCAGGCATTCACAACTTTTAAAATAAGGAAAAGAAAGTAGCTAGTCACTGAAGCCTTTTGTCACTAGATCACTTTAAACTGTGCAAACACAAGATGTAGGCTGATGGACCTGTGCTTTTAAAGAAACTGGTTGGGGGCACTGGCCTGAGAGTGGCGAGTGGCAAGATGAACAACCGAGCAGAAATGATATATAAGAACTACAGAGAACAATACCACTTTGACACCCTAAAACCACAATGTCTATTTGTAGCAATAGAGGGAAAGTAGTAGCTAATCTAAGCTTGTCTCACTTTCTCTGACAAATACAAAAAGTCCATGTATTGGTTAGAAGTATGCATTTTAGCCTTATTTGTTACGCGGGGGGGAAAATGCGTTTTAAAATATGTATCTGTTAAAAATATGTAAAAATGAATGTGTGCCCATCCCTGACAGAGATAACATCCAATTTTTCTTTAGGTGGATTTCCGCTACAAGAGCATTTTTGATTCTTGCAGCCAGGATCATTTGTCCTGGAGCTACTGTCTATGGGGAAACTGTGGAAGTCAGGCCAGTCTGGAAAGAGGACTGATATATGAAACTGATGGAAAGTATCCTTCCAGTTATAATTGGTGCCAAAAAGAAGGTGTTATGACAAGACGCCTTTTGAGTGATAAGCCTTTTGAACTCACGTAAGTCTGTCCCCTTTGGCAGATATTTTAAGAGGTAGAACTACAACTGGTACATTTGTTACACCCAATTAAAATGTGGTTATCCAGAGGAAATGATCACAATTATTATATTATTATGATTTGAACATTTTGATAAAATAAGGTACCGGTAGCCAATTTTACTGTAGCCTACCTGCATCAGTCCATCAGCACAAAGCAGACATCACCATTTAATTGAATGCATTTCATTAATACATGTTCTCCTCATGTTTAATGTTGTTGGCTAATTTCATGGGCTTTTAGGAAAAACTTTGTTCTTCATGCTAATAGAACTTTAAAGTTCCAGGTGTTGCGTAGCAACCCATTACTTGCTGACTTCAACTTACAATGACTTTCCCCTACGTTAAATGACCGGACTACTTGCGGAATGATATGAAAGATGTGAAGCACAAAACCTGTTTCCAATGGAAGCGGTCATTAACTTTGCGCAGCAGTGAATATCAAGAAATTACAAACCTGAACTATTACTGCTTGGTAATCTTCACATTGCTTCTTTTTGTAGTGCATATAGCTGCTGTTGGGTGTATTTGAGAAACTCTTTGTCTTCGTCATATTGGAACCTTCCAATCCTGGTAGATCTTGGACTTCGATCTGACACAAATGAAACAAACCGTTCTCCAGTCACAACCATCATATCATTTGTCCGGTATAGCCTTCTCCTTTTTATATTCATTGTCTTTTATATATCTTTCATAACATGTGATTTGTTTGATGTTACACGGGCCTGGATATTGTACGTGAAACTCTACTACATTACTGTCAAGTTGTTGGACTTTAGCTCACACAAGCTCCCAAATCTCCTGCAGTGTACCACAGAACTGTCCTCGCACATACAACTTGACAGCTTTTGATCCAGATGATGATCACGTCAGATGTAGAAGCAACAGAGGTTTACCCTCAGGGTTCCACCTTGATCAAGTAAGAGTCACCCTGAAGAATGACACACACACACATGCACGTGTGTGCTCACTCACACACACACACACACAATTTCATGAACCATTTGTCAGGACAAAAAGTGACATTTCCTTTTGATGTCTGTTTGTCCTAGGATTCTTGCGCTTTACACTATGTTAGCACCAGCACTGGATCCTATGGTTTCGAAATTGTTTTAGGGGACTTCCCCAATCAGAGCATCACACTTACCTACAATGACAAGACTACTGCTTTCAAGGGTCCATTCCATGCAGGCTGGCCATTGGTGCATTCTCCCTCAACACCTGGTCCGTCCATAAATAGTCCAACGGTGCATTCTCCCTTAACACCTGTTTCAACCACAAGTAGTCCAGAGGTAAATTCTTCCTCAACACCTGGTTCAACCATAAATAGTCCAATGGTATTGTGATGGCCGCCAGGCCTTGCTTGTGATTGTCTGCAGGTGTTATCCCGATTAGGACTGAGGTGGGCGGGGTCGCCTAGGATGCGGCCTATATCTGCTTCCCGGTTCCGCTGCTCTGCCGCTTTGCGCCTTGCTGCTGCCTGCTTCCAACTGCTGCTGTTTTTTGTGTTTAAACTTTCCTTGATGTAACATGCAACATGCACGCTGTATATTACCTACACGCAACACTCGCTGGCACCACACTGCTGAATACTGATCGTTTCCTGCCTACCCGTTAGTCCAGTCTTTTGTCATTTCTGTCGTTATCGTTTGGGTTTATGAAATAAACCTTAATTATTGTTAAAGAAAGCTACGTCTCCGTCCTCCATCACTTTATGGTTTCCCTAGGCATCAACATACGCACTGTTCCTACCTTGGTCACAGAACAGCACTCCTTTGAGCAAACTTCCACTGCAATTTGTTGTTGTGGGTAAGTGTTTTAAAAGTAGATTGTGGTTTATTTTTCAGTCAAAGAATCACAAATGAATCAGTCATCAATATTCTGTTGCCATTTCAGTTGACTCCCCAGCACCATCTTGCAGTGAGGGAGTGTACTTGCCCCAGTTCCTGCCCCCCACTCCACACAACGGGGAACGGCTCTACGCTGCCATCAACCAGGAACTAGAAATCAGAATTCAGGCAAAAGCTTCTCACACAATGCAAGTTGACCTGTAATTCAAACTTGAATATATGTCTGTGTGTGGTTGTTTTTGTGTGTGAATGTTTGGTCACGTGAATAAACTCTTAAAGTACCTTGAATGATGACATAAAATTTGTTCTGTCTTGAAGTGTTGATGATATCGTAATAAGTGGACCTCTGAACATCACAAAGGACAAGGCCACCTCTGGAGAGTTTGTCCTCAGATGGACACCCAGGAGTGATGACCTTGGCGAACATTTTCCCATCTGTTTCATTGCTGAGAGCGCAGTGAATAATACGTACGTTGAATTTGTGTTGGTGGTGTTAATGATAGATTTTTTTGCTTACAGACACGGTTTTTAATATTTGATGTTATTAGATGTTTCATGATTTACATATTCGATTTCTGAATTGCATGTGATTACCATGGAGACTGTTAAGTGACTTACACTTGGACCAAATACATTTGAGTCCCATTTTAAGGACGATAAAGGCTGGCGGACACGAGAGCGCTAGTGATGAAGCGAGCAGTAAAAATGTAATAGGTGTGCAGCGCTAGGCTGAAGTCAATAAGTGAAAGCTTTGACCAATAAGCGTTGTCGAAGAATCCCTTTAAACCGAATACGTTAGAAGCGATCACAATGTAAGGCTGCGCTCACACGGTTCCGTCGTTATACGTCGATCCGTTAAGGGCGGCGGATTCCCATTCACTTTGAATGGAGTGACGTCATCCTCTGCCGAACTGAACAGAGCCACAATAGCGTTGCGAGCAGCGTTGCCAACTTAGCGACTTTGTCGCTAAATCTGGTGACTTTCTAGACCCCCCTTGGCAACTTTATTAGCTAAAAGCGAATAGCGACAAATCTAGCGACTTTTTTGTCATTTGGTGGATAAATGTGTTGACAAAGCACTGAAAAAGCATCTCACATATCCCTAATGCAGTTCACGTTACAACCGATCTCACGAGAGCTGAGTACAGCGAGGGCTGTCATGTCTCCTCTCCACTCACACAGAGCCTGCGTGGCCAGTTGCGCACACATTTGACCTCTCAGAATTGCATATTGTGCGATTGCGCATCTTATTTGCATATTATGCTAATTCGTTGATTACTTCATCTAGCTACTTCTGGCGACTTTTGGGAGAGCAATCAGCGGTTTTCTAGCCTGACGATGTCATACTCATAATTCTAGTCAGAATATGAGTCTGATGCTGAGCCATTGGACTGTGATTATGGGGCGTGTTTCAACGAACCAGGAAAAAAAATGCCTCTTCGCTCAATTGGATACCTACAACTAATCAGAGCAACATAGTATGACCATCTGATACATTAAAACTTTTACCGGATCCCGTAAGAAGGACGGCAAAAACATATTTTCGATCGACAAATGCCTTGATCGCGTTTCTCTGTTCCTCTTTCAAAACGAATGCGCTATCAATATCTGTGAGATATGCCTGCTCACGTACTTATTAGCAGGAAGGCTATAGCAAGCTACCATTTGTTTAAATGTTTTTTTTGTCTCACGTTAGCAATAACCTATCAATAATGGTCTAGAGCGCTTCAGTTAAGACCTACAAACCTGGGCAACATTCGTGTTTCGTTTTCCGGGTGCAACATCGCAGAGCCAGCCCCCCCCCCCGCAAAAAAAAACTAGTCTATATCCGATCAATTAAACAACATCAACACAACTGAACTGAAAGCATGCAGCCGCAGCGGACTGTCTTGATTCCCCATTGCCCTACCTTAAAACTGTATGCGTCGTGTGTCTTGGCCGCAGCAAATCTGGCGATTATGTCACTGTAATCCACTTGTCTTGCCGTGCGGTTTTCGATGGACAACACAGCCAACGCAGACAGTCTAGTGGATGCGCCAACATCTGTCTCAGGGCCCGTATCCTCTGCCGTTTGTCTACTAGGCTTACTACTCAGCCAAGATGTATAAATTCTCTTCGCATTTTCTGCCTCCTTTTTTGTACATTCGCTCCTCCGTTTACTTTCCTTTCTCTTTAGCGAACCGGATTTGTGTCCCGACATTTTAGCCTACTAAAGGCGGCTGCTTGCTTCAGGTTGGGGTTAATTGTTGCGCTAAAACTCAGTGCAGTTCATGCTCCCAAAGGTTGCGCGTGTTGTCATGAGCCTGCCATTTGCTTGGCAGATAGAAAGCTGTTTCCCTAACAGAAAGTCTGAAGCTTGAAGTTCTTTTCAAACCTTTGCTTGGGTAGCACTGTTAAACTGAGCAGACATGCAGACTACATTTTAGTAATCTCATCACGTAACATTCGTTTTCTAAAAACAATCACATAGTATTGCATGTTTTACTGTGGTAGAAAATACGTTAGCTTAATGCAAACGTATATGGAAAATCCTATAGACACCGTGCTAGGTATTAGCATCAATTAATTCACGTTAATGTTTTTGTATGAGCCTGACATTTGCTCTGCAGATAGATAACAGCTTCCCTAACAGAAAGTCTGAAGCTTGAAGTTCTTTTCAAACCTTTACTTGGGAAGCACTGTAAAACTGAGTAGACATGCAGAATATTTTAGTAACCTCATCTCGTAACATTCGTTGATAGAATGCAGGCTGCGAGGCTCGCGTAAGTCTAACTAACCAGCCTGCGTCGCGATTTTCCCACGGGGGGAGGGGGGCGTGATACATGTGTTTTGATACATTTTTTTAAAAAATAAATCGTTAACAGCCAATAGGGAGATTGCGTTGCACAGGCCACAGAGTCATCTTGTGCTGTTAGAGACACACTCGGTACATCAGAAAGGATCAAATAGAACGGGCCCCCCTCCACACGGGCCCGGGTGCAATTGCTCCCGTTGCTACCCCTTCAGAACCGGGCCTGGGGCGGAGTTCAGGCTGGTATCCAGGCTAGCGGTTTTCCAGACCTCCTTCACGACTTTATTAGCAAAAAGCGACTAGCGACCAATCTACCGACTTTTTTTGGTGGATTTTTGTGTTGACACAAACAGAATAAGTTAGCTCTTTTTTCTATGGACATGAAGGTTTCGGATGGAACACCGTGTTTTCTAAGTTACTACTTTCACCAATTTCCCAAATAGCATATGCTACTGTGTGGTAATGCGGAAAAATTAAGCAATAAGCCCCAAGAGGCCGTGGTTTGCGCTGATTTTAGAATAGGTAAGGGGAGTTGTTAAGCACGACGCGAAGCGGAGTGCCATTAATTAAACCCCCTTACCTGTTCTAAAATCAGGGCAAACCACGGACTCACGGGGCTTATTGCTTTTCTAAAACTGTGACTACAAATATTTGATATGGTTTCATAAATAAACACAATTCAATTTAAGAAACAATAGTTTAATGATAGAGTAGGTGTGCTAACGATAGGGGATATCCCAGAGGCAGGGAAATAACCGTATGCGTAAAACGCAAGAGTCAGTGAAGAATATTTTGCGACGCAAAATTCCCCAAATCGCCGTCTCCGCCAGCCATTATCGTCCTCAAAATAGGAGCCTTTTTATATCAGTTTCTCTAGGGAGGTTGTTATTTATTCAATAATATACTGTAATACCATACCATACCATGTATTATTCAAAATATCCATCTCATTAATAAGTACACTCTTTTGTAGTTACTGTAAATTCAGATACAGTAAGTCAATATTCTATGTCTGTCCTGAATATTTTCAGCAATGATTTATTCCCTATGGGAGCTATCACTCCAAATTCCTCCATTAACTTGCATGGGCATTAACCAGTAAACATACTTACTTTCAGTTCCACCTTCTATCAGTCTGACATGAGATGTGTCATTGTTCATGCTGGACTTCATCATGATGGACCTCAACAGGGTTTGTGTTTTCCATTATCTCAAGCTTTAAATAAATGGTAAAGGATACATGTTTGTTTTTTCATAATTAACAATAATTAACATCCACAGTTGCTTCAGCTAAAGTGATTTGCTCTGAGAGTTTTATGGCCGTTGAAGTGGACAAATCACTATCAGACAGCATCCGACTAAATGAGGATCACCTACGACTCACCGACCCATCCTGCACACTCTACTCCAACGGCAGTCATGTCTTTGCCAACATGTCTCTCAACACCTGTGGCACTGAGATGGAGGTGAATAAACCTTATCAGGCCCTACCAAATATATGTCAAATCTATCTACAGAAAAAGTATATGCTATATAATATATTAATTCCATATTTCTTTTCAAAAGGAGGATGAAAACAATCTCATCTTCAGGAACGAAATTGTGTCATTTGATAACCCAAATGACATAATAACAAGAGAACAACAGGTGGAGCTGAGGTTCTTTTGCAAGTACCCTAAAGAAAGCCGTGTGTCTTTAGAGTTTGATGCTCACAGAGGCCCTAACGTATTCATACAAAAAGGATTTGGAACTTTCAGCTTTGAGTTTGAATTCTTCCAATCAAGTCAATTTCATAATCGTAAGGACCCCAACTCCTATCCCCTGGAGTATGATCTTGGTGAGATGATGTACCTGCAGATCGAAGCCACCTCTCCAGTTAACAACACAGAGCTCTTTGTCGAGTCTTGCAATGCCAGTCCCAGTGATCACTCTCAAGCCCATGTTTCCTATGCAATCATTCAAAATGGGTAAGCTTGACACATATTGTAGATACTGGGAATGCCTGTCATGTAATGTTCTAAACATTTCATGTTCTACACATAGGTGCAAGGAAGATGAAACAGTGCAATTCTACTCAAGCCATACAAATAAAGTCCAGTTTGGAATGAAGGCATTTAAATTCATTGGATGGCAGGACCAGGTAATAGATGGAATCACAGACTTCTCTCTGAATGAACAAGCCTCATTTATGTTTAGATAGTATGTTCTGTATTCAATTGGTTTCTCTCCCAAAAGGTTTACATCACTTGCTCAGTCATACTGTGTGAGGCTGGCCATCCCAACACCAGATGTTCTCAGGGCTGCACCAATGCCACTGCCCCACCTGCAGTGCATCACCATCACAGGAGAGAGGTGACCATTCAGACCACCAGTCACTCCATCTCCCAGGGGCCAGTGCGGCTCAGCAGGAGTGCCGACATCAAGAGTGCTCCAAGCATAGGTGACTATCCTCCTGTGTACCTCCCAGTGTCTCTTGGGCACTCCCAAAATGCACTCAATAAATCACAGCTTGATGCAATAGTATTTCCTTATGGCTAAGTTCTCTAACATGTACATACCAGTCCCAGGCAGTGTGTAACTGTGGCTATTTCTTCTGCTACTATTTTCTTACAGTGACACATACTGGATTGAACATGAATCTTGTTTACCTCACTGGATGCCTGCTGGCAGTTGTTGCCATGGTGTGTGGTGTACTGATCTACACAAGGCGACCTAGGATTGAATATCAGTTACTACCTTCTTCCAACTAGGTAGCCTTCATGCACGGCACATATACAGAGACTTGTCTTGAAACAAACTATATACACACCTGGGTTGTGTTTAAAAATGGCTGTGAATTTCCATGTGAAATAATTACATATTACTTTTATTTTTTTACAAAATGTAACTGTTGGTAATAAATGCATGCTTTATTATAACCATATGATACTGGGTGTATAGTCAAGCTTATATGGGTTTAGTTAGGATCACTACCCTTACTGCTTGCTGTTATTGATTTTATATAAAGCACTTTGAACTGCAACTCTTGTACGAAATGTGCTTTACAAATAAAGTCTTACTTACTTACTACTGAGGCTCTGTCCTACTAAATTCTCCATTATCTTCTCTACAAAAAACTGTCTAAACATGTATGGTATGGTAATAGGTTTCTTAAACTTGTTTAACAAAGCAAATAAACTCTCTGTTTGAAAGACTGGCTGAAGAAGTTCATGTCTAATTATGAGGTGGATCATCCTGTCCATCATGGTAAGTCTTATTAGCTGAAATAAATTCCAAAACACTTGTGTCACCTTTCCAGTGTACTTTTCCATTTGAGTGGAACCTTGATTTTGTTTCTGGTGGGATTGACATCTCCTGTCATCTGCGTCAATATTCCTCTGTTTTACATGGACACATTTTGTTAATGTGCCCTCTGCTGAACTCCGCTCAGGCCACGCTCCCCTGTTCACCGTTAGATTCACACACCTCCGCTACAGTTCATCATATGAACAATCCCCACTGCACTACAGTTATCTTCCCAATCGCCTGCCTTGCATCATTCACGTTCACCTGATAACACAATCACCTTCACCTGTTTCCCACACTATATACACTTCTCACTTCCCTGTCGGGCCTCGACTACATTGGACTTAAACCAGAAGACTACAGCTCCCAACTGGTTTCTCTACCATTCCACGACTCCCAAGTCGCTCTGATCCTTTGTTTCCTCTCTCGCTTCTCCATCGTCAGACCGGTGAATTTCACTTTACCCAAAGCCTCATTTCCATGACTCCCAGGTCGTTTTGCTTATGTTTTTGTTTGTTCTGTTCTCTGTCGCGCCTCTGTGCCCTAAATACTCCTGTGCAGCACTCCGGCCTCACAAGGTTTTTTGTTAGTTCCCCCTACTTATTAGATTATCTTCTTTGCATTGTCTCAGACTAAAGTGAATCATCTAAAGTTACCAATACATAAGAAAGGACATATGAAACATCCAATCATTCAGAGAGTATGAACATTACTGGCTGCTCAGAAAATGACGGCTACACACATAATGTGCGGGAGTCTCTGGCTACAGAATTCTCCAAAATCATTTGTCTGTTTCCCATTTTAATACCCATTTAATTTAGTACTACATCTAGTATTCACACTGACTGTTGTGTTTACGATAGGGATCACAACAGTGGTGTAGTCCAGGGTATACACAGGTATACGGAGTAAACCCACTGTTACGACCCTGTGGGTCTGTCTGTCTATTTTTGCCTGTGTGTTTTGTTTTGTCTTCTGTGTCTTGCAAACAGGTTGGTGCCCTGCTGATTGGGGCTCTAATCCCATTGGGTTAGAGAAGTCCCGGCCCTTTAAAAACAGCCAGATTTCATCACACGGGAGCTTGCTTTGGGGATCGCGATTTTCTGTTGTCTGCCACCATTCGTTTCTACTAGGCCCTGCCTCGGGCCTTGCCCGCACCTCTACCTAATGTTCGCTACTCACCGGAGTGAGAGACCGGGAGAGAGCGTCAGGCTGTTGAGGCCTGTTCTCAAGACCTTGGGTTTTAGTTTGTGGGGTTCATTTTGGAGCCTTAGTTATTTATTTTATTATTTGTCCAATAAATTCACAGTTATAAATTCACAGTTTTTTAAGTTGTCTGCCCTTGTTTTAAAATGTTTGTTACATCCCAAAGCCCTAGACAGGCATGTAACACCACTTATTTTTCAGTCAGCATTGCGTAAACCCACTTCTCAAAACAGGGTGTTTATTGTGTGCTGTATGGGCTGCTTAAAATAAATTAAGAGTATACCCACTTGTCCAGGGACCACTACACCACTTGATCACGCTTTCAATCAGACAAACAGAGGGGTTTGTCAGCTACAGGGGGGGGGGGTTGTGTCCTCCAGAGGGGGTTTACCTACAACCCACAGAGACCAGAATTCTCATGTTTTTGAGATCCATGTTAAATCGAATCTATTCAGCTGCAGGACAGAGACCACTGTACCACTCAAACTGAGACCATTCAAATTAACCCAAACATGACAACGAAATCACCTCATAATGTAATACCACACTAAGTACTCTTGAATCTATTTTCCTGCCCTTAGTTTAACCCATGCACCTTTAAACTTAGGTCAAACCTGTTTCATACCATGCACCATGTGGGGAAGCTAAACAAAAGCAGTTCATGCCTGACACAAACCATTTATTTAGTTTTGCTCCATTGTTCTAAAAGTGAAACCCACGTGTGGCATGTACAATAGCATTTCCCAGAAAAGGAGGAAAATCTTGCTTCATTAGGTTCATTGGCATGTAACCGGAGTGAACTTTTCCGTGAGCATGTCCATGGTTACAGGAAAGTTTTCTCAACATCCAAGAAGTTTCTTGATTCACATAAAATGAATACACTTGCATTTTTTAAATCTAAACAATGATGGTGATAAAACATTAATTATACATTATGAAATAAAAAAATCTTTTTTTTCAATCAAGAAAAATACATTTTCCCACAACTATGTAAATGGCATTTTCACCAACGTAGATAGTTTCTATATTTATTTTATGTTCAAAATCAAAAGAAATCAAAAGTCCTGCTGTGCCGATTAGAGCAAATATATCTCACTAGAATCACAACTTTCCCCAGATATATCTATACCTGCTCACTAGAATCACACCTTGCACCAGATATATCTATACCTGCTCACTAGAATCACTCCTTTCACCAGGTGCTCCACCACTTCAACTCTGAAGATCAGCGTACGGGTACACAGCAGTCTCTTTGACTCACAACAGAGTTTAATTGCAGTGGCAGTTCAACAGCCTTTGGGTGGTGAATGGGCCTAATTAGCTTGATTGTTCAGACCTGAGGAGGTGTGGATAAACGCCATGCTGTTTACCCTCAGAAGGAGCCTTGCATTCTCACCAGACTCTTGATGCTGGTAACACTATAGGTTTTTGGTGATTGGCATTAACTATTTTATCCTGTTTTATTGTATTTTTGAAATGAACCCCTATTTTTGTATTATCTGTGGTCTGTCAATATATGTTGTGGCTTACTAGCTGGGTCGTAACATCCTCCTAGGGACAAAACCTTATATTCTGTGTCAGCCATTGGGGGGAACTCTAATGCCAAGATTCATGTGGATTGCTGAAGTCTAAGTATATGATAGCGTTGACCAAAATAGTTAGAGTGTAATTTGCTCCATCATGCTACAAAGTGCATGTCACGTGAGGAAAACAAGTTCATCAAGTTTCATACACAAAGCATGTTTCACGCCTACAAAAGTGACCCCTCTTAATGCACGTAATCTTTTCTTTATGTGGCTAACTGGAACATTTTCACCATCTTCCTGTTTGTATAAAAGGAGAGGGTTGTTATTAAGCAGTCTAGTTCCCATCCTGAGAAATCAGGCATCATGTCTCTCTGCACACTGCTGCTGCCGCTGATGCTCCTGGTGTCTATCACTTCAGCAAGACACTTCTGGGGAGGCACAATCTCATTCACCCCAAAAGGAAGGAACCCAGATGGATCATATAGGGTAGGGCTCTTTCTGGTATTGACAATATTGTTCTATGTGAGGTGCTTATTTTGAATGGTTATCCAATAACACTTCTCTGTGACTTTTATTATTTACTGCAAGATCATTTATATGACAATATGTCAAATACATGACTCTGGTTGGTCAGTAAGAGCAGTAAAATATCTGCCTTTTATTTAAAAGTGAATCAGATCCTTTTTGCAAACCAAAATTAATTCTTTGTCAAACTATTAACAGCAAGTGTAACAGCAAATGAAATAATATCAACACAAATGGATACATTTTGCTTGTACTACTAGAAATATACATACATACAAACATACATATTTACATACATAAATAAATAATTAGTAGGTAAACTAGACATACCGCATAGCGGTGTGTACTAAGTCAGCCGCATAAATTGAGAAGTGAAACAAGTTGTTAAAAACTGTACTGAACAACGTGTACAAATCTGAATACTATATCTTTCTATATATGCGAAAAACAAGTAGTCATTTACGTACAATATATGATATTTTCCATATTGTTTTTAACACTCATTCTTTGTCAAACTGTATATTATACTGTACAAGGAATATATATAATAATAAATATAAAATAATATCAACAAAAATGGACGTAGAATTTCGTTTTGTATATATATACTTAGATTTTTAGTTCATTAAATCAGTTTAAATGATATGTTTTTTTTATTTATTTTATATTTGCTTCTCTGTGGATCAGTAGGCACACAGACAGGTAGTCAGTCATATACAATTAATTGCAATTTAAAGTTTGTTTTTCTTCCTAAGACTAAATCTTATACATTAACTAGGATAGTCTTCTGACAGCTTGTATTTTAGACACAATGGTGCCCCTCGACGGTAAATCGTAAGAATTGTCCCTTGAGGCAATTCGAATCACCTCAATCAGCCCACTGTCCTCAACAATGTTGATGGGCCAACAGTCACCGGCAACCCAAATGGTAACCTTTTCATGGACTGGTCTAGTTATTTTCATAGACAGGTCGTGGAGTGTGGGTTGGCGATCATCTAACCTGGGACTGCTTTCTGTCAGGTGCTTGGAATTAAGGTGATAACTTAAAGACAAGCTGCTTCTGTGATAGCTTAATTCAGCTTGACAAATGCTACATTGTCTACATGTCGATTGCTCCCTCATTTTGGCTCTTAAAGGCACCCAGTGCAACTTTCGAGGCTTAAAAATAAACATTACATTTCTAGTCTTTTTTACACGTAGTAAGTTTCAATAACTCCATACCATTACATACCGACATTCAAGCAGCAAAGATGAGACGTCGTTGTGTGGTGAGAACTGATAGAAAATCGATAACAACAACAATCGCCGCCATTTTCTTTATATTTTGTAACCTACAATAAATAAAGCAGGCTTCCAGTCAATGGAAAATGTTGTTGTTTACGATTTTCTATCAGTTCTCACCACACAACGATGTCTCATCTTTGCTCCTTGAATGTCGATATGTAATGGTATGGAGTTATTGAAACTTACTACATGTAAAAAAGACTAGAAATGTAATGTTTATTTTTCATTGAATGTTTGCATAAAGTTGCACTGGGTGCCTTTAAACTGAGACTTTCTTCCCAACAATCCCTCAGCTCTCTCCATCTTAAACTGCCGCAAACTTTTTCTGTCATTCCCTACTTTGAACAAGGGGGGCTTGTCCCTGTCCCTCATTGCCCCCATAAAATGAACGGCCAAGCTTAAAATTGTCAATTATTGAAATAACATCAAGTAATGAAAAATAGCATCTTTTATTTAGGTCAGCAAATGTATATTGCTTGGAGTGATTTCATGTTCCATGTTGCAGTGTATTGTTGTTATGGACACGCACACATGGACGGATTATAAAACCATTGGTCAGGATGTGTAACAAAATACACCGCTTCCAACCACAAATAAGACATCCACCTCTGATATTAACAAATATAAAGTCCAGAAACAATTGACAGCAAGCAAAGTTAATAACAGCGACTTCAAGCAGAAGCTTTGGTTTAGGGCCCCCCTGAGCTCATGGGCCCTTGGGCCTGGGCCCATTCGGCCCGTTCGGTAATCAATCCCTGCACGCACACAGTAGGCTATTGTATTTCTTTCTGTTGAGAGACTTTTACTTTGACAACATACTCTTGTCGTGGGATAGAAAACAACTGTGACAGTTAGTAACACACATATCTAGTAAGCCTCTATTAAATTATGCTTTTCCTCGCTCGCGCCCTCAAAAACATTGACTACGTTTTTTCGCTGTCTCACACTGTGATAAATATGTTTAAGTGACCTATGTTTCAATTCAATGAACTGTGTTAGTTTGTTGAAATGTAAAATGTAATTATCCGTAATTTAGATACGTTATGTTGTAATATGTGACCACAAAACATTAATTCATAACTCCGTTGGGGCCAAACGTTAGCACTTATTAGCCAGCTGTGTTGGAATCTGCTGTTGCTCTGATTCTTCGTGTAATGAATCTAATAGTAACTTGCTGTGTTTAGTTTAGTATTTTCAGTTTCTTGTGTATTATTGTTTCACTCATACATTTTCACCTGACATCAATAAAGGAGTAAGGCGAGTTAACAGTAGCCTACACAGCCCTAACTAAACTAAACTACGTTTTTTTTTTTAAATTGACCCGCTCCAATTAATACGCTGACGTCAATCAAAATATGTTGTCTATAAAGGAAAGCATTGCCATAGATTAGGGGTAAAAAACAAAAAATCGCATCGTTCATCGCATCCATTCACGCCCCACCACGTGTCACGTCTCTGCGCCCCACACTTTGAGAAACACATATGTCGGGAAAGAAGACGTGATGACCAGAGAAAAGGTCATGAAACCGGAAGTCGTCACTTCTCTCCGGTATCTGGTTGGTTAAACCTTGTTATCTGACCTGAACAGAAAATTAATTGATTAAAAACTACTTATTTGACAAGGGTGCAAACGTTTGATTAGCACGCTAACTGTGTATTTTGGTCATATAGCTACGTAAAACAAGTTTTACGTTCGGTTAACAAGTCACTTGTGTGTTTAGTTGTATGACTTCGTAAAAGTTCGGTTAACAAGTCAGTTGAGTATTGAGCCGTATATAACTTCACAAAAATAATAAATAAATAAATAACACGATTGTTTAAAGGTCAGGCGACCAACACAAGTTCTCAACGAAAAAGTAAAGGTCCTGGTATTAGGCAATTAAACGGAGTAAATCACCCACTTCCGGTTTTATGACCTTTTCTCTGGTCATCACGTCTTCTTTCCCGACAACATATCTATGCTCCTATCTATCTGACTGCAGGCACGTGGCAGTTTCGTGTCAGAGGTCAATCCACACCGGAAGTAAACAAAGAAGGGTTAACTGGCACGGTGGTACAAGCCGATAAAGCCCCCCACTTACGTACTACATTGTCTGAGGGGATACAGGTTCAAGTCTGACCTGATGTCATTTCCCAATCCTATCCCCACCTCGCTACCTGTCATAACTTCACTCTCCTATCCAAATAAAGGCTATAAAAAAAAGAAATATGTGTATATATATTTTTTTTTATGTTGCGTTAACTGCGTTAAAAAATGTTATTGCGTTTATCGTGGTCGCATTTATTGCATAGATTAACGCGTTAACGTTGACAGCCCTAGTTTGTATCCCTAGGTGTGCCTTGCCCTGGGTGTTAGCGCCCCCTGGAGTGGAGAAGGGGTCAAAGCACTTTTTGGGGTATAGCCCACCTCTAGGAGACACATTGACCAATCACATTATGATTAATTTGTGGAGTGGCGCCACCTAGTGAATAATTGTCAATGGCAATGGTACAATTGTTATGTAAAGGTTCAATTATCACGAAAATTGTCACCCTGCATCAGTACCACATTTACGGCAAATAAGATTTCATTCATGGGGGGAATTTTAATGTCATTTTGTGGGCTCATTCATAATGTATTCACTTCACGTATTATTTACAACATTCAAATGGTCCTCTTTTAACAGCTGAAGCTATCAAATCATTCAATCTGACGATACTTAGGGCCTGATTTACTAACAGGATTGCGCCCATTTCTGGCGTAAAATAGCGGTCGTAAACATAAAACGGTATTTACTAAGGGGCCGCATTTGAGTAGAGTCGCATATTAATGCTTTGAGGGTGTGTACCTGCAAACAGGTGGGATGGTTCGGAAACGTGGGTGGTAACGTAGGCGTGAAGCGCTATTTAATGGGAGGAGTGCGCCTAATGATGAACTGCGTGGTATTTACTACACTGCCCGGCGAGTGCACATCTCTGATTTGCAGGCTAATTCTCCGCCTCATAAAAGCACGTCTTAAAGGTGCATTAAGGATTAATAGCTATTCGCTAAAGGTATGCTAGCAGCTAAAACTAACGAAATCTCTTGAAATGTGCTGACTTTGACATTATGACAAACTAATTACTCAACGACTGTCCTTACACAGTCAAACATCAATCATGTGCAACACAAGACTTAGCAAGACGGCAAATAAGCTACTTACTAGATCGGCAGAAGGTAATCAAAGTCAGGTCGGCGGGCATCGGCAGGCAAAACTACAGAAGGCAGTTATATGCCTATCGACCCTGCTATGCCATTGGCACGGACGCAATTCTCCATATTAAAAGTCATTGTAGCGCCCCAATTTTTTTTAAGCTGTTATTTTAAGGTTAAACTGCTTATCCTAACCCTAATCCTGAAGCATAATTGTTGCATATTGTGCCTTTAACCAGGAAGCGCATTTCCACTGAGTCTGAAAACGTTGATATGGCAGCAGGAAGGCAAAGACATAGACAGAGACAGCGAACAGAAATATTTTTTTCAACTCGTATAATTTATATATTTATATATATATGAAATTAAACTTTCCGAACGTAATTGGAGAAATTGATCGCACCCACATGCAAACAGTCCCACCTTCAATCCACGAACACGTTTACCGAAACAGAAAGCACACATATTCAATGAATGTCCAGGTCATATGTGATGCCAACATGACCATTACTTACGTGGTAGTGGTCTGTCCATAACAGTTCTATCTTCCGGAATAGTGCCATCTATCCATGATTGAGCAACGGTGATTTTGGAGAGGCCTGGCTACTGGTAAATGTATTTGTTTCAGTGGGGATATATTGTAGTGAACCCATGTCCCTTGTAGAACGTATTAATCTCGCCATGTACACATCTATATTGTTATAATAGACAGTTTATGCATTAATGCCACCAATAGCATAATATTTATAATCGTGTTCTTTTAAACATCTCGCTGTAGGTGATGGCGGGCAAAACAACAATATAACCCATTGAATCAGGTTCAGTGATTGAGCGAACGTGAACCAATATATCTATCTCGCTATCTATTCGCTGAACCTTAGTTTTTTCTTCCTCGAATCTCCATGGTGGCAGTAACTTGCTGGCAAGTTCTCCAGTCTTTTAACGGTGCGCTAAATAATGATTGCCCAGCGCGTATCTGGCTTGATAAATATCACAGAAAATGCGGGGAATCACTGTGCGTTAATGTGCGCCTCGCAAAGGCGCAGATTAAGATGCGTTCGCAAATCAATCTTAGTAAATCAGGGCCCAGTTTCCCGAACGCTAAAAAGGACTTGAAATCGGTCGTAAGAGGGATATTGCAGAGCGGTTTCCCGACGCCGCACTTACGGCAATGATGAGTCTATGATGTCGGCAAAATCCACGTAGGCCGTTAAGATACGTCGTTATCGGGAAACTAGGCCCAGGCTCTTTAAAGCAGGGGTCTCCAACCTTTTTTGCACCACGGACCGGTTTAATGTAGGGAATTTTTTCACGGACCGGCTTCAAGGTGTCATTTTACACCACTTATTAGTCACGTCATCCATTCACATTGATGTGAGGCAAGCACGAGTTTGATACAATGAAGCCCGGTCTGCTCATATACAAAAGCTAACATTAACGTTAGGTTGACCAACACCATTGTATTACGAACGTTAAGTGCATGAAAAATACAACTCACCATAACTCTGAATCAGTGCTTGGTCTCCATGTGCCGAAGCAGTTTTGAAGGCTTCATTGGCTCGTTTGTTAGCTTGTCGCCACATATTAAACAGAGCGGACTTGGTGCTTGAGAATCACCTGTTGCAATAAACCCGTATTTTAAAGTAGCCTATGGCTCCTGGTATTGTCTGTTAAAAGAAGCTTTCTTTTTTTGAGGTCGTAGGCTCCTCTTCTGGCTCCTTAGTTGACCTTTTCACCTTTGCAAAGAAGCTCTCCAAAGATGTTTGTTTTATTACTAATTTTCGCTAGTTTGCAGGCTTTTTTTTTTGAGTGACATATCACGTGAACGAGACAAGCGTTTTTCAAATAAAACACCTTTCAGACTCCAATAATTAATACAGCGGAAATTATATAAATTATTTATTCTTTCTGTGCGGCCCGGTAACAAATGCCTCACGGACCGGTACCGGGCCGCGGCCCGGTGGTTGGGGACCACTGCTTTAAAGGGCGGAGTAAGCACAGTTTGCCCAGCGCAGATCTGGCTCGATAAATACCACGGAAAATGCGCAAAAACACTGTGCGTTAATATGCGAACGCAGATTAAGCAGCGCTTGCATATTAGTAAATCAGGCCCTTAGCGTGATAGTGTATACCCCTATCCGGTTCGAAATGGTCGATTCTTGTAGGCCTATATGTGGCATAACCTCTACATTTAGTATTGTATTTAAGTACACTCTTGCCATCAGCTAATAATTTTACATTTTAAATGTACATGCATAGTTTTAAAACAGTAGTACAAAGAATATTCATGTATTGTTGCTTATTTATACATGTTAATATCTCAAAATACTCAAATTTAGCACCAATACATCTGTTACAGCTGATACATCCACAAAATACAGCTCCTTAAATGTCTAGTCAGAATAAGCATACAAAATACATTTTAGTCTATTGTTGCCCAAAGCATAATCATTCAAGACGCACCTCTCCTGGAATATAATATAAAATATTTATTTCATACATGAAATTAATTTCACCTAAATATTAGCTTTTGGCTCTCAAGTAGTAGCTAATCTGAGCTTGTCTCACTTTCTCTGACAAATACATATAGTCCATGTATAGTTTAGAAGTATGCATTCTAGCCTTATTTGTTTAGCGTAAAAAAAAAATGTGTTTTAAAATATGTATCCATTAAAAATATGCAACAATGAATGTGTGCCTTCCACTGAAAGAGATAACATCCCATTTTACTTTAGGTGGATTTCCGCTACAAGAGCACTTTTCATTATTGCCAGGATTTGTCCTGGAGCTCCTGTTTAAGTGGAAACTGTGGAAGTCAGGCCAGCCTGGAAAGAGGACTGATACATAACACTGGTGGAAAGTATCCTTCCAGTTATAATTGGTGCCAAAAAGAAGGTGTTATGACAAGACGCCTTTTGAGTGATAAGCCTTTTGAACTCACGTAAGTCTGTCCACTTTGGCAGATATTTTCAAGAGACAGAACTAGAACTGGTACCTTTGTGACACCCAATTCAAATGTGGTTATCCAGTGGAACCTAAATGATCACAATTATTATATTATTATGATCAAAACATTTTTAACCATCCACAGGTTTAGCTTCACGGAACATCCATAATGACTACACAATATATAGACATTAATTTGGCTTCTAAGATTTGAGAAACAGTTGAAACAGTATGTTTTAGGCAATTATTTTCACAAACTTTACTCAAATGTGCAAAGGAAGTGATCTTTGTCTGGTATGAAAAAAATCAGTTACATCTAGAGACATACATTCTTTTTGTCATATAACATGATATTGTTTGTATCTGATTTTTGCAAGGCATAAGAAGAGTGGGTACCCACCACTTATAAGATTATGTTAGCTAGTATAACCAGCTCAGGTTAAATGTCACTTACCTTCCAAAGATGCATTTGTGATTTGAACTTAACATTTTGGAAACGTTTCAAACTGTGACAAGCAATATTATGGCTATTACTGCAAAACATATCTGAATTTGCTACATTTCAAAACCATTAGAGAGAAGACAGTTGTCATGTTGCATGTTTCTGCTGGCTTTTTTTTGCATGTTTAATATAGATGGCTTGTAAGGGAATGGAAGACAACATTTGAAATGGATTGTTTGCTAAAGTCAAGCCTTCCAAGACCTTTACAGAGCTAACCACCTCAAAAAATAAGAAACTAAACATCTTTACCAACAATGAACTGTTACTGCTTGGTAATCATCACATCGCTTCTTTTTATAGTGCATATAGCTGCTGTTGGGTGAGTTTGAGAAACTCTTTGGGATCTTGGAACCTTCCAATCCTAGTAGATCTTGGACTTCGATCTGACACAAATGAAGCAAACCGTTCTCCAGTCACAACCATCATATCATTTGTCCGGTATAGCCTTGTCCTTTTTATATTCATTGTCTTTTATATATCTTTCATAACTTATGATTTGTTTGATGTCACACAGGCCATGATATTGTACGTGAAACTCCATCAAATTGAAAGTTGTTGGACTATAGCTCACCCAAATCTCCTTTAGTGTACCACAGAACTGTCCTCGCACATACAACTTGATCGCTTTTGATCCAGATGATGATCACGTCAGATGTAGAAGCAACAGAGTTTTACCCTCAGGGTTCCACCTTGATCAAGTAAGAGTCACCCTGAAGAATGACACACTAACATGCACGTGTGTGCTCACTTACACTCACACACACACAATTTCATGAAGCATTTGTCAGGAGAAAAAGTGACATTTCCTTTTGATGTCTGTTTGTCCTAGGATTCTTGCGCTTTACACTATGTCAGCGCCAGCACTGGATCCTATGGTTTTGAAATGGTTTTAGAGGACTTCCCCAATCAGAGCATCATGCTTACCTACAATGACAAGACTACTGCTTTCAAGGGTCCAATCCATGCAGGCTGGCCATTGGTGCATTCTCCCTCAACACCTGGTCCTTCCATAAATAGTCCAACTGTGCAATCTCCCACACCTGGTCTTACCACAAGTAGTCCTACGGTACATTCTCCTTTAACACCTACTCTAACCATGCATACTTCCGCATTGCCTCATCTAAACACAAGTAGTCCAACGGTGCATTCTCTCTCAGCACCTGGTCTAGCCACAAGTAGTCCAACGGTGCATTCTCTCTCAGCACCTGGTCTAGCCACAAGTAGTCCAACTGTGCATTCTCCCTCAGCACCTGGTCTAGCCACAAGTAGTCCAACGGTGCATTCTCCCTCAGCACCTGGTCTAGCCACAAGTAGTCCAACGGTGCATTCTCTCTCAGCACCTGGTCTAGCCACAAGTAGTCCAACAGTACCATCTCCAACCCAAATGGCCTTTGAGTCCTCTACCCCTTGGTCACAGAACAGCACTCCTTTGAGCAAACTTCCACTGCAATTTGTAGTAGTGGGTAAGTGTTTAAAATATATAGATTGTGATTTATTTTTCAGTCAAAGAATCACAAATGAATCAGTCATCAATATTCTGTTGCCATTTCAGTTGACTCCCCAGCACCATCTTGCAGTGAGGGAGTGTACTTGCCCCAGTTCCTGCCCCCCACTCCACACAACGGAGAACGGCTCCATTCTGCCATCAACCAGGAGCTAGAAATCAGAATTCAGGCAAAAGCTTCTCACACAATGCAAGTAAACCTGTAATTCAAACTTGAATATATGACTGTGCATGTGCAAGTTTGTGTGTGGTTGTTTTTGTGTGTGAATGTTTGGTCACGTGAATAAACTCTTAAAGTACCTTGAATGATGACATAATGTTTGTTCTGTCCTGAAGGGTTAGTGATATCATAATAAGTGGACCCCTGAACATCACGAAGGACAAGGTCACATCTGGAGAGTTTGTCCTCAGATGGACACCCAGGAGTGATGACCTTGGCCAACATTTTCCCATCTGTTTCATTGCTGAGAGCTCAGTGAATAATACGTACGTTTTTCCCAGTGGCATCAGCTTATAAATGCTTGAATTGCTTAAAGTTGTGTTAATGATAGTTTTCTGTTGCCTACAGACACGATTTTTTATATATGATGTTATATGGTGTTTCATGATTTACATATTCGATCTCTGAATTGCATGTGATTACCATGGAGACTGTCAAGTGACTTAAACTTGGACGAATTACATTTTAGAGCCCTATTTAAAGGGCGATAAAGGCTGGCAGAAACGAAAATGTAAATTAAGTCTCAAACCAAAAGTGTAAAACACAACGAGGACAGAGGGTGCATCCATCTTGGTGTTTAGGCAGTCGGATGTTCCAGTCCCCACTGGAACATTCCACAGACTGTACGAAACGGCAACGCAAGAGTCAAGAGCAGAAAGAGAACGTCCATGGTGAAAACCCCAGTCTCTTATAGTCCGGCCCATTATCTGCACTCAGCACTCAGCACTCTGCAGGAGAGACAAACAGGCAACAATGTAGCACAGAGGGGCAGAGTCCCATGCCGGATTAGTAGGGTGGTAACAGTAAGATGTTCTGGGTTCTGGACAGTTTTACCAGGAATAAAGGCATCTGTTGTGTCAAACAAAAAGATTTGTTGAGATGTAATTGTAGTTTGTCAGACCTATTTGAAAATGCTCTAACACATCCCTTCGGACTGACTTTTATATTGTTAAACATGATAGGCTTTGTGATTTTAAAAGTATAACTCGTTTTCCTCTTTTAGATTTCATGACATCCCAACGTTATTTGTATTGAGATCAATAGCTGTACATTATTGAGAAATTATTTCAGAATAAAATGTAAAATGTTCAAACACCTGCGACAAGTGATAGGTTACATATTACATTTAATAATCTAATATACATTTAATGGAACACATTTGCAACTTCGGAACTTGGTATTGAAACGAAAATGTAGAGCTTACATCTCTGCTGAAATGTTTCAGCTGACATTTTGGCACTTGCTGCGATAGAACTTGTTGGAGCAGAAGAGGTATATTTTCTATGGACATGAACGTTTCGGATGGATATCTGGTTAGTTACTACTTTCAGTAATATCCCCAATAGCAGATGCTACTGTGTGGTGATGCCGAAGAACGATCTTAAACTCTATAGGCTACTGCAACAGCATATTATTTTCGCCTCTGGTAACTTATTTGAAGTTAATTAAATTAACATTTGATCCATTATCCTTTATTTGATACATTTACATTATATTATTCTGGGAACAATAGGCTATTTAATGCAGTTGGTGAATTCAGAACCCCAGCAGAACCGAACAGGTGGGAGGAAAACCTGTTTAGCTGACCAAGCTGGAGAGTGAGACAGTGGACATAGAGGCTGTCTATTCATTTGTTGGTGACTATATGTGTAGGTGTACTAACGATATGGGATATTCCAGAGGCAGGGGAATAACCATATGCGTACAACGCAAGAGTCAGTGAAGAATATTTTGCCACGGCCATATTTAAAAATTCAGAATCGGCGTAGAATATTATTTATCACAGGATTATAACACGGGTAGATGAAATCAAGCATTCTGATTGGTTGAGAGTGAGTCACGGGGTGTGCTTTATTGAGCGACAAAGGTACTGTACGACCTGTTTACATTTACCTGAGCGTTCCATATCAGTGCGCACTCAAAAATAACAGTAGATTCGAAATCGAACCAAGATGGCGGCGTGTTGGGAGCCTGTTAGTGGCAAATATTTTATGTGAATTAAGCTATCTACACGACTTTTTATATGTCTACATTGACTCGGTTAGTTGTTTATGTGCTACACGAATGTTGCAGAGTATTGTAGGTCTTAACTGAAGCTCTCGAATATTATTTGTAGGTTGCTGCTAACGCTTAGACCAAAAATCCATTGAAACACATAGTAGCTAGCTAGCCTCGCTGCTAATAAGTATAACGTTGCTCTCACACGCCTCCCTCATTGAGGCAGAGTTAGTGGCGCTATCCAAATCAATATAAACAAATATTAACAAAGTTGAAAGTGTCCCATTGTCGTTTTTGTTATTTTAATGGCAACTTTATAAAATGAGCAATGTGAATGAATAAAATGGTGCGAGATCAATATCGATCTCCTAGCTAATCATCAACAAACTTTTGGTTCTAGGCTAACAGACGTGACGTTCCCAATGCTGTTTGTCTGTTGCATAGCAACGGCCACACAAAGGGGGACTATTTTCTTTAGGCTACTGAAATCCGATACACAATGTTTGGTGGCTACAACTTTTTTGTGCTGGAAGGCAGCTTACTATTTATAATTTAATTGTTCTTAATAATTATAATGTCGCTGGCAACCGTGTTATCCCGCGGGTGGGTTGTCTACACTTAAGCAATAAGGTTCGAGAGGCATTACTGTATCGTCAATAATGTACTTGTAACAACACCTTCGAACAATTGCATTACCGTATCGTCAATAATGTACTTGTAACAACACCTACATTATTGACGATACAGTACTGCCTCTCAAACCTTATTGCTTAAGTGTAGACAACCCACCCGCGGGAGAAATTTGTCGTTTCCGCCAGCCGTCCTCAAAATAGGAGCCCTTTCATATCAGTTTCACTCTTTAGGAAAGTTGTTATTTCTTCAATAGTATACTGTAATACCAAACCATGTATTATTCAAAATATAGATCTCAACAATCAGTACACTCTGTTGTAGTAATTGACCGATCGCCAGGGCTCCGCCCCCTAGTTATTGTTGCTACGTCCGACACAATTCACGGAACTGTCCACCTGAAAGCCATGGCGAGTACGGGTACAAACGCTATAACTGTCAGTATGAGTGATGGTTTTTGGAGTAATACCTCCGCGATATCCTCCAGATCAAGCCAAAAGGGACTGCAATATGCAGTGGAAGGATATATTCAAAATATTAAGATCAACAACGAAGTGGACACAACAATAATTGAAGCAAAGGCATACAGGTTTCAATAAAAAAAATAAAAAATTGAAACCCTACGACCTCTTCATTGAAATGCAACCAGTACAACCTTGTAGACTAGTCATGTTATTTCACCACTGGGTAAGATCTGTATATGGTATTTCAAGCTAGCTAATAACCTCCAAAAGATTATTTATTCTTATTATGTATTCCGTCTCTGGCGAGAGACTGGAGGTATGTAGCTAGCTAGGATGGTGACTATTAGCTAGCGATGTTGATGTTACCGTCAGTAAAACCTTTTTTTAAATTGCACTCTGAGCTATCAAAGATGGCGATTGCGAACGCCAGCAGCATACATACATAAGTGTTCGTTAAAAGTTCTGTTCAATGTTGTATCAAGCATAAATACAAAGTGTTTGTTAAAAGTTCGGTTCAATGCTGGCGTTTGCTTTCGATAGCTACGACAGCTCTGCCTGCAATTACACAGACAGTACATTGACATTTAGACGGTCACATACATGAACATTTAAATGTTTAACATGAACACTTTAGTTGGAGAGACTAGTTTAAGTTCTTTTACTGGTAATAATACAAGTATTCATGAACCATAACGGTTTGGGGATTTTCTCTCTCAACTAGATGGTTAGCCATCAAACCTACCGATAGCTGGCTGCCAGCAAGCAGCTTAATTTACTTTGGAGCCGACATATGTGTATTTTGCGATATATTGAGTTGGGCGTGGGGTGACCACACTGTTTAATACACAGCTGGCACCTTTGCGCCTGTGTTTTGTGCTTTGGGGAAGCGGGGAAAAACGACATATCCCTCTTAATCTCTCAGGGTACCTTATGTCATACCACAAGTCCCGTAGGCACACTGTTTAACCATGCTGCTCAGACCTCAAAGTTGTCGGACTCTCTTCTCTTAGTAGCGGTTGCTAAGGTATAATTGGACAAGGGCCGTTCTAGGGAGGAGTTTCGCGATCGGTCAATTGTAAATTCAGATTCAGTAAGTCAATATTCTAAAGCTGTGCTGAACACTCCAAATTCCTCCATTAACTTGCATGGGCATTAACCAGTAAACATACTGTACTTACTTTCAGTTCCACCTTCTATCAGTCTGACATGAGATGTGTCATTGTTCATGTTGGACTTGATCATGTTGGACCTCACCAGGGTTTGTGTTTTCCATTTTCCCAAGCATTGAATAAATGGTAAAGGATACAAGTTTGTTTTCATATAATTAACTATAAATAACATCCACAGTTGCTTCAGCTAAAGTGATTTGCTCTGAGAATTTTATGGCGGTTGAAGTGGACAAATCACTATCAGACAGCATCCGACTAAATGAGGATCACCTACGACTCACCGACCCATCCTGCACACTCTACTCCAATGGCAGTCATGTCTTTGCCAACATGTCTCTCAACACCTGTGGCACTGAGATGGAGGTGAATAACCATATCAAGCCCTACCAAATATATGTCAAATCTATCTTCAGAAAAAGTATATACTATAAAATATATTAATTCCATTTCTTTTTAAAAGGAAGATGAAAACAATCTCATCTTCAGGAATGAAATTGTGTCATTTGATAACCCAAATGACATAATAACAAGAGACCAACAGGTGGAGCTGAGGTTCTTCTGCAAGTACCCTAAAGAAAGCCGTGTGTCCTTAGAGTTTGATGCTCACAGAGGCCCTAATGTATTCATACAAAAAGGATTTGGAACTTTCAGCTTTGAGTTTGAATTCTTCCAATCAAGTCAATTTCATAATCGTAAGGACCCCAACTCCTATCCTCTGGAGTATGATCTTGGTGAGATGATGTACCTGCAGATTGAAGCCGTCTCTCCAGTCAACAACACAGAGCTCTTTGTGGAGTCATGCACTGCCAGTCCCAGTGATCACTCTCAAGCCCATGTTTCCTATGCAATCATTCAAAATGGGTAAGCTTGACACATATTGTAGATACTGGGAATGTCTGTCATGTTATGTTCTAAACATGTCATGTTCTACACATAGGTGCAAGGAAGATGAAACAGTGCAATTCTACTCGAGCCATACTAATAAAGTCCAGTTTGGAATGAAGGCATTTAAATTCATTGGATGGCAGGACCAGGTAACAGATGGTGGAATCACAGACTTCTCTCTGAATGAACAAGCCTCATTTATGTTTAGATAGTATGTTCTGTATTCAATTGGTTTCTCTCCCAAAAGGTTTACATCACTTGCTCAGTCATACTGTGTGAGGCTGGCCATCCCAACACCAGATGTTCTCAGGGCTGCACCAATGCCACTGCCCCACCTGCAGTGCATCACCATCACAGGAGAGAGGTGACCATTCAGACCACCAGTCACTCCATCTCCCAGGGGCCAGTGCGGCTCAGCAGGAGTGCCGACATCAAGAGTGCTCCAAGCACAGGTGACTATCCTCCTGTGTACCTCCCAGTGTCTCTTGGGCACTCCCAAAATGCACTCAATAAATCACAGTTTGATGCAATAGTATTTCCTTTTGGCTAAGTTCTCTTACATGTACATACCAGTCCCATGCAGTGTGTAACTGTGACTATTTCTTCTGCTACTATTTTCTTTCAGTGATAAATGATGGATTGAACATGAATCTTGTTTTCCTCACTGGATGCCTGCTGGCAGTTGTTGCCATGGTGTGTGGTGTACTGATCTACACAAGGCGACCTAGGATTGAATATCAGTTACTACCTTCTTCCAACTAGGTAGCCTTCATGCATAGCACATATACAGAGACTTGTCTTGAAACAAACTATATACACTCCTGGGTTGTGTTTAAAAATGATTAGATAGATGCACATTATTTCCATATGAAATAATTACATATTTCTTTTATTGTTTAGGTTGTGTTTAAAAATGGCTTAAACATCTGATTAGATAGATACACATTATAGTTCCATGTGAAATAGTTACATATTACTTTTATTTTTTGGGTTGTGATTAAAAAAGGCTAAAAACAGCTGATTAGATAAATTGACATTATTTCCATGTGAAATAATAACATATTACTTTTATTTTTTTGGGTTGTGTTTGAAAATGGCTTAAACTGCTGATTAGATAGATACACATTATTTCCATGTGAAATAATTACTTATTTCTTTTATTTTTTGAGTTGTGTTTAAAAATGGCTTAAACAGCTGGTTAGATAGATTCACATTATTTCCATGTGAAATAATTACATATTACTTTTATTTCTTAGAAAATGTAACTGTTGGTTTTAAATGCATGTTTTTACCAAATTATGACTATATGATTCGTGTGTATAGTCAAGCTTATATACTTAGGTTTAGTTAGGATCACTACCCTTACTGCGGCTATTTTCTAGTAAATGTTCCATTATCTTCTCCACAAAAAACGGTCTAAACATGTATGGTATGGTAATAAAGGTTTCTTAAACTGGTTTAATAAAGTAAATAAACTCTCTATTTGAAAGACTGGCTGAAGAAGATCATGTCTAAAGACACTAAGGATAGCTATGTGTGGATCATCCTGTCTAGCATAGTACATTTGGTTTGCTGAAATAAATTCAAAAACACTTATGCCACCTTTCAAATGTACTTTTGGCGGGATTGACATCTCCTGACATCTCCGTCATTATTCCTCTGTTTTACAGCACATGGACACACTTTGTTTAATTTGCCCTCTGCTGTTCCACCCCGGTCTGTTGTAGGTGCAGGAGAAGGCACGGGGTGGTTCACAGTGTCACGTTTGACCCTCTTGGACCCTGTGGAAATTCCATGAATTCCAGGCATTCTCTGTGTACCCTACATATTGTCTGCTGTGATTAGATGGCTGTTTTTTGTCAGCCTGATTAGAGACTCAGAAAAACTAGTTGGTGATGTTTGTCCTGACAGTGGCAATCTTAAACATTTTCAGTTCTGTTTCAAGTCCGCAGTGTTAAAAAGAAAGAGTGAGAAGTGAGTTAACAACAATGGAAAAGAAGAGAACAACGAAGAGAAACAGGGAAGGAAAATGAAAAGGGCATATTTCAGCATTCACACTGACGATAATTAATCAATGGTATTGGTTGGCAATTTCTTTCATTAAAAAAAATCCAGATGACTTTACTGTGTTACAAAGGAGAGTACATTAATTTAATAAAAAAAAATCAGTTATGACTGTAAAAACAGTATACCAAAACCGTTAATTCAACAAAAAGCTCATTCACATGTGGGCAATTGCACATGAATACAAAGGAGAAGAAACAAGCAAATCCCAAAGTCAGACTCTTCAACTAGTTGGCAGGTCAGTTACAGGACCCATGTGACTTATGACTCAAACTCTACACAAACCAGCATCAGACTTCTCTTTCTTTCATATACGTAATGCCACAAAGGAACAAACACTTGGATGTGTGTTTTCTCCCCCGGGAAGCAGGGATATTCTGTTTTAATGAAATCGGATTGGTTGGCTTTTGATGAAAATGTATGCTAATGCTTACAGTCTGCCAGACAAAGGGTGGCATAGTCCCCATGTCATTTCTCAGGAACAGGCTGAAGTAAGAGTGATCTAATTTTAGTTGCTGAAATGGGGACAAAAGTGAGTGGGCAGGGGGTTGGGGTCATGGGCCACATGACTCTCTTGGGGTGAAGAGACCAGAAGACCAGACAGTGGTAGGGAGACGTAACCAGAGAGGGTCTGAGGGATGAGGACAGAAAGTGGCTCTGTCAGATAATTCTAATCTTGTTCTGCTTAAAGCGGTGCTTAAAGTGTCAGGAGAGAGAAAGAGAAAATGTAACACTATATGAGTACAAAAACATCTTCTATGCAATATATTTTTTTATAATAAAATAATAACAATTACAGCAAAAATAATAAATGTTTTACAAGTTGTATAATGCTCTTAGCTCACCTAGAGAGTATATTTTTTGTTCATATTTTAATCTGCTGTGCCCCGCACTGGCCTATGGCTATTCGCGTTGAGGAAGGCTGGAGCTTCTCTGCGTGTTCTCCCCCGAGTCGAGCCACGTACTAACGTCACCAGCACGCATTGACTTTTCCGGAGAGCAGGAAACGGCAGATAACAGCACAGTGACTTCTCCGCCGACTGGGAGAGGGACGGCTTCCATCGAACAGGGTTTCGGGAAAACTGAGATTCAAACGCTGTCCTATGCTGGATTTAATTATTTCAAAGTGGGCGAAACCAAAATGATCGCGGATAACTACAGGTTTTCGCGGTGGATCTTGTATTTAGGACACAGATAAGTTTTCCTGGTCTCCGGGAGCTCCAAGGTTTCTCCTGGATCTAGCCGTCGGCTTTTATTTTGCTCCGCTCTACTTGGTGACGCGGCTCAACAGCAAAGAAGTGATATTGAAGAAATACATTTGGATGTTTACTTTTCACAACGTTGCCTTGAGTACTCATTTACTCGTTTGCTGGTCCACCGAACGCACTTTTGGTGCCTTACTTGTTTCCACACCAGAATATTGTTGAGTATTCCCTCGCCATCAAATGAGTTGGCTAATGTTAGCTTGTTAGCGTCATCGCTAGCCTTGTTCAGCTCTTTAGCTTGGTAGCTAGCTGGCTTACCAAGTGAGCCAGCTTGCTAGTTAGTGGGGCACGGGGTTTAGCGAAATCTAAGTTTAAATACATGGTTACAGAGCTTTAATTCCTGCCATAATTGTTTGGCAGAACATACGACATCAGGACTACAATGGCAAGCAGTACTAGAAGTTGATATATGTCACACACAACTGCCAGCACAGCAAAATCATGCAATACATCCACATATCCAGATAGCAAGCTAGCACTTGATTCAGATAATTGTCCAATGTTGGTGTGGTTTATGAGGCCTCTGGATTTTTTTCCCTTCCTGTGGCGAAAATTTCACAGACCGATTTTTTTCTCAGTTGATGGATTTTATGATTTTTGATGGCTTTGAGGATTATTACAACTTCACCGTTATATTCGAGGGCAAAACAACTGTAGGATAACCGGTGTCAGATTACATTTCAGATAACAAACTGTTCATGAAAACAAAAGAAAAGTGGACTTGACGGAAATCTAAACTGTGCGAAGGTAAAACTACATGTTGATATTTGATACCATACTTGACTTTAACTAATAGTAGTTATGTTATCCATGCATTTAGGACTTACATTTATGTTACATACATGTATTTAAGCTTAAGGTGATGACAGAGCGTTAGCGTTTGTTGAATTCATTCTAGTTCGGTTATGTCTGACGTTTTAATCTGGTTATCCCTCTTCCCATAATTATATGAAATGTTTACAGATTTGTTTTTCAGTTGTAGTCCTGTGGGTATGCCATATACTTTTGCTTGACTTCTCCCCTATTTTTCTAATTGAAGTGATGAGAACAATATGTATTTTAACTCATCCTCATCCTCGTCTGAAGTGGGTTAGGTAGCTGCCTTCAACACTAACCTTGTTGTTTGTTAGCCAGGCCTGCTAATTTCCCAGTTTATGTGTGGTAACGTTATTCATTCAAGCTAAATCCCAGCACACGTTAGAGAGAGCATTGTCATTTCTTCCTTTTGTGTATTTCTTTTAATTTTGGAAGATAAAGTGAATAATTTATAAGTGTCATCATTTGAAAGTGGAATGAATTGTTGCTAATAGCGAAAATAGTAGTTTTCACGTACGTTAGAAGATTGCCAAACTAGACAATTTGCTTGTTAGTGAGTTTAATTTTACCCTCCACGGGGGCAAATTTTGTTTTCGTTTGCTAAAAAACATGACGTTGTTCACGCAGAGCTTGACTTGGGGCAGAACGATTTTTACTTCGCTAATACACATATATTTTAGACAAACTAAACGCTTTTTATAAAAGCGTTACAGATATTTGTCTTGAGGGTATGGATGATGCACATGTTACAGTTGTTTACTCTGGCTAGGAGGCCTCCCAGACAGCACCTCAGTGGTAAAGGTTTAAAAATGAATTCTTCAGTTTTTCCACATTATTCAGTAACATCGCCGCATGAAGACAAATCGATGGTTCGCCTCATTTAAAATTTCGGGGCTACAGTAGGGCATGACAGAATCTCAGTTTGCAAGGGAAAGACAAGCATCCTCCTAGTGCCATCTGTCAATCTGTCTCGTGCGGCTGAAAGTATAGCCCCTCCCCCTTCAGTGATCTTCATTCTGATGCTTTCGTCGCTTGACCTCGTTATGAGAGTCCATTTGCCTAGTGAAATTAGGGTAACCCTTTTTTCTCTCCAGGATTTGTGATACCCAACTGCTAGTCCTGCTGGATTTGTCAAGTCGGTATGGGTGTTGTGTTGTTGTTTGGTAGTGGGGGTGGGGTGTGCTATTGCCATTGCCAGGGTAGTCTCCTCAGTACACGTTAAATGGATGCTACGGCTGGGTTTCAAGTGGGCACTGAAGTGAAACGATGTCTTTTGAACGTTATTGGCGTTGGGATTTTTTTTCTCGCCCTTTAGCAACTTTGAATGCATCCATGCTGATTTGTTGAACCTCTGTCAGGCTCTGGTCTGCAAGTCTTCTCACATGATCTCTGAATGTCTGGATAACCACTTCAAACTGTCCAGTGACATAATTAACCCCCCTCCTGTTAAAGGGGAGCTAGGATATGCTGTAGATTTAGATCTAATTCCACCATAGAGGTAGGCCAATAGTGTAGTGTGCCTTTGCACTCGTCCATGTGTGTGTGCGTGGAGACGGCACCCAAGCTCTTTGGAATGTTCTGTTTAGCTTTACAACATGGCCAGGCTGTCTACGCTTTTGTCTGAGAAAAAGATGTGCTTTTTGAGCTATTGATGTATTGTAGATCTGTCAATTAATACAGATTGAAGTCTTTTCTTACTGTTACATCCCATTATTATATTATAGAATTATTAATATTTGTTAAGTTGCCCTGGTGAGATAGATTGTGAATATCTTTTTTTTGGGGGGGGGGGGGGGGTACTAAATGTGGTGTAAGGTTCTAGAGCATAAAGAAATGTGATTTCTCACTTCAACAGAACAGAAAGCTGGTGCATAAATCCACACTTTGAGAACTGAAAAGTAGGCTCTACCGGTACAGTGCTTAAAGCCTAAGGGCAGTTTCTTCCCTTCACACCTGCAGTGACCGGGCAGTTTCTTCCCTTCACACCTGCAGTGACCGTGCCATTTGTTTGGGTTGTCAACATTCGGGGGCAGGCACATTTCAAGAAAAAAAGGAGAGTAGAAAGTGTTGTTAGTAGTTGTCACACTAGTATTTCTTTAGTTTATCCCGCCTTCAGGTAGATGTAGCTAATGATTGTGAATTACAGAATGTGTTTCAAGCTGTGATTGTTTCCTGCAGATGATGTGCGAGGTGATGCCCACTATCAGTGAGGCAGAGGTGGGCCATGGGAATGGCAACGGCAGGGGGTCCGGATCCCCGCTGCAGTCGGACTCCGAGGGCCACTTTGAGTCACTGATGGTGTCCATGCTGGAGGAGAGGGACCGGCTCCTGGAAACCCTGAGGGAGACCCAGGAGAACTTAGGCCTGACCCAGAGCAAGCTGCATGAAGTCAGCCACGAGAGAGACTCTCTCCAGAGGCAGCTCAACTCTGCTCTGCCCCAGGTAAGCACCCAGTCGACCCAGGTCGCAGCAGCAAGGACGGTATTCTATTCTGGATGGAGGAGATCCTTCTAGTGTGGGGTGTAAGAGCATTATCTGTTGCCAGCAGTACTGATGACGATGGACCTCTGATTTTTGCTAGTGGCTAGTGCATAGTTGCTTTTGTTATATAAATACCAAGCTTGCTTTTTGTAGCAGGCACCAGATAGAATATTTATATACAACTTAAAGTTTAGGATTTAAGTATTTAGTAGCATCTACACAGTTAAAAAACATTTCCAAATGTTTGAGTGTTTATGGGACTATGTGTTCCCCCTTAACCCTCTCTCTTGGATATATTCGGAGAAAACGCAAAGCATGCTACACCAATATTTACCATGGGCAGAGTTCAGGGAGATGGGGGAAGGGGTTATGAGGGGTATTTCAGTGGTTGGATCAAAGGCAGTATTTCAGGCCATCCTCTTCAGCAGATGGCCAAACTGATTTGAGACGCAACTGTGGACCTTGTAGATGGGGAGGCTAGAATTTCAGTCATTGTCTATTGGACATATCCCTTGGGATCTGATGGCTTCATGTTGGTAATATCTGTCTTTGTCTTTCCATGGTCTGCACGAAGCTGTAGAAATTCTAGAATGTCTATGAACAAAGCTCCCTCCTCAAAACTGCTTGTCAGATTTATCAATATTCTCAACATGATCTAAGAAACGGGTGAAGTGTTCCAAGTAGAACTTCTCCACCAATCAGTTACACAAGCCTTTTTGTCATCTCTGCTCACTTACATCATCGTGTCATCGTGAGATTAAAAGGGTGCTATCTTTCAAACACCTTTTAATCTCTGATCCACATGCCACAGGCCAGTTAGACATGACTGTGTCATGGTAGGTATTTATTTAAAGAACCCTAGATCTCAGCGTCAGGCTGTAGTGATTTGCCCCCTTGTTAAACTAGAGGAAAACCTTTAAAAGAAACCTGATGAGAATAGCACATGAGCTGTAACTCCAGTTTCTATGTGCCCAACAACGTCTGTTTATGTTTCCTGTGAGTGTTTCCTCACCATGTATATTTAGCTGTTGTGTTCAATTTGGATACATTGAAGGAGTTTCCTGTCAAACCTATTTTGGACCGTTTTGCACCACTGTACACAGCTTTTTTTTATTGGAGAGTGGAGTGCAGTTAGAATGATCTTCTCTTCAGTACTGAAGGTGAAATGATGGTTTGCAGTGCTAGGAAGGAATGTGTTGTGAAATGCTTTCATACTATATTACACTTTAACTTTCATCTGACAGCTAGGTTTTCTTTGATCGTGTGTGTGTGTGTGTGTGTGTGTGTGTGTGTGTGTGTTTGTGTTTGAGTTTGAGTGAGAGACAGAGAGAGAGGGAGACTGATGTAGACTACAGCATTCACCATCAGTGTTAATGAGGCTTTGTTTTTCAACGTGGAAAATATTCCCTTTTATCCACATTTGTCTGCACACCTGATTGTAAATGGTTTAGTCTCCGCTGCAAGTCCGTACTTGCATTCTGTGTTTTTCGTCTGTAGAAAGTAGGCGTGACAGACATGAGGTACCTTCTCCAGAACTGCATGATGCATGAAAAATTCTTCAGAGAAATGAAAGTTCATCTAGCCATGAGGCCGTTCATGGAGCAGCTCAAAAGTTCCAAACATTTGTCAGTTAATACCACCTTCTGTTTTAACAACTATGAGCGATTGTCATAGTTAAATATAAAAATTTGTGAAGTGCATCCTAATCATTTTAGTAATTTGGCTACATTCATGGATTAAGGCTGTTGAACATCATAAAATATTGCTCGCAAATGGCCCCCGAACTGGGCATATCTCTCCAATGGTTGCTGCTAAACCTACCGTGGCCCGTTTTTCAGTTGAGTTCATATAATGGCAATAATTTCTCATTTATCACTTGACTATCAGTTGGAACTATTTGGCACTGTCTTTTGAAGTGTGTGTGTGTGTGTGTGTGTGTGTGTGTGTGTGTGTGTGTGGCCTGTGGCAGTCCGCAATTCTAGCGAAATGTTGTCGATATTTGTCAACAGCCAATCAAATCACTTTATAGCCCAGCCCCAGTTCATAGCAACAGAAGATGAGATAGAGTCCACACAGAAACTCTTGTGATTGTGATCTCGAGCATTGGGCCACCTTGCCTGGTGGTTTGGATGTCTTGAGATTTCAGAGTGATCCTCTGAGGCCGTGTAGAGAGTTTTGGCTTCTGAAACACACAGAAAAGTGATGAACAGGGATTATGTCACATAGATTTAGATGCACGCCGAGAACTCTGCAGAATGGGTTAGGAGCAGTGTGTTTATTGAGGAACTCCGCAGAATGGGTTAGGAGCAGTGTGTTTATTGAGGAACTCCGCAGAATGGGTTAGGAGCAGTGTGTTTATTGAGGAACTCCACAGAATGGGTTAGGAGCAGTGTGTTTATTGAGGAACTCCGCAGAATGGGTTAGGAGCAGTGTGTTTATTGAGGAACTCCGCAGAATGGGTTAGGAGGAGCAGTGTGTTTATTGAGGGGCAAGGGCTAGAAGAGAAAGATTGCTCTGCATTTGAGCAAGTTATTTAATTTGTGATGAATGGCTGCATACTGCTAATTGATGGTTCTTCCACTATTGCAGAAAGAAAGGGCGTTTAGGCCTCTAAATCAGTTTTATTTAGAAGCACATGTACCCGTTGGACAAATCCCAAGGCAGGCGTGGTCTCTCTCTCTCCTTCCCTCCCACTTCTCTCTGCAGGGATGTTCTGGCCTTCACATAGAATAATAAATGGCACCACAGAGAGAGAGAGGGAGAGAGAGGAGAGAGCAGGAACGTATATGTGCTGAAGTAAAGGAGGTGCGGGTGGTGGACGAGTTGGCATTCTCAAGAGGGTTGGCAGACATGTGTAGCTCGGGGCCTCAGTGTAGCCGCCTGCTCGTCTCCAGCTGGTATTCCTGTTGTTTATGTTGATGAAACTGATTTATGAAAATGTGTTTGTGATGCTGCTGGCATTCAAAGCTTGACAGTGCAGAGTGAGGTAGGGAAGCCTAGACCAGTCTGACTTGATGTAACAGCAGCCTACATACAAGAATTGGTTGCTCGGACAACAAAAAGCTCTCAAATGAAATAAGACCAGACTTCTTTTCATGTTCAAGGCCATTGCTACCATGAATCAGAAACAACTGAAAAAACTTAGCCGAAATTGACACACAACTTTATGAAGGGTTATTCTTGTCTTTGTCCAGATTCTGCAATATGTCCTGTGATGGTTGAGGCGATTTCTCTTGTACCTAGTGGCCATGCTGACATTGTGTTCATTAATTGGAAGCAAGAGTAATGTCCCCATTCATTGTCTTTTCCAGTGAGTTATGAAAACCTGACCCACTTGGGTCAAGTACAAATCTGTGGTTTAAAGTGAATAATAGGATGGTACCCATTGGTGGAAGGCTTCAAATGGCTGCTCAGGTTATGTGAGTGTGGTTGTGTTGTCACCTTTCTTTGAAATTGCCTGCCTTTAATGTGGTGTCCCAGTAAAGTAGCCGGACATGGTGAGCTGTACCCTCAAGGAAAGTGTGTGTGTGTGTGTGTGTGTGTGTGTGTGTGTGTGTGTGTGTGTGTGTTGCAGCACATAAGAGAGGGGGTGTGAGTTTGCATAAACTCTTTACATCCTTCCTGTCCTGTCGTGAGAGCATTTTAAATAGATGGTTCCTTTGGCCTGGTTTTCCTGGAGACTGCCTGATAACCACTGCCTCAGACAACCAGCCCTCAAACCCACCAGCCCCCCTACTTGCCCTCTCTGCCCCCTCTTTGGTCCTCCAATGTCCTCCTGGAGAGCTTGACTAGTCGGGTGTGGAATGCACCAGCATTCCGAGGTGGCAGGGGCGCATGTATGGTGTGAGACTTAGAGGGTGTGATGCCTCCCGATCACGTCTCATGGCGACTTCTAGTCTATGTGTGTGTGGTCTGCCCTTCGCCTTTTTTTTTTTCTCCCTGCGAGCCGGGAGGCAGGATGGTTGTTTAGGGGTGCTACGGTATGTGAAAAGGTCACTCGTGCTTTTGGTGCATGCCGCGCTCCCCAGTGAAGCACAGCTCCCGGGGCTGCCAGCTAGGCGGCCAGCCGCGGGCTCCCATGGGCACGGAGCACAGCTGAGGGGGCTTTATTTGAAGCGATCTCCCTTTGATTGGGCTAATTGTGCCGCGCCAGTGCAAGCGCTGGAGTGTGTGGCTGGTTAAGTGTGCAGTTTGGTTGAAGTGGTGTCGTAGCTTAACCCTTTGCATCTCTCTTTCTCTCACCCTGGTTCTGTGAGAGCATTGGATCTGTAAATTAGGATGGCACAGAGGCGGCTTTGTGCTGCTGGGAGAGCACAGCCCACTTCACGTGACTTTTTTTTCTTTCCTTCTTTCTTTCTTTCTTTCTTCCTTCCTCGCTGTCTCTCTTTAAGTAATTGGGATGAGGGAAAACAAAGTGGGAGGGAATAAGGGAGCGTGTGAGTGAGTCTGAGAACTCGCTGGCTCGCTGTTGACTGGTCTTGTGATCCTCGTCCAGGAATGAAGGAAAGGTGAATCAAAATGAGAGGGGTGGAAGGAGAGTGAAAAACAAAAGGGTATAGGCCTAATGCTACACTGTCTCTCCTCTGGATCTTTTTTTTTTTTTCCTCCCCCAAACCATTTGCCTTCCAGTCGAAGGCTTTTCACCCCCGAGCTGTTACAGTGTGAGCTGTTACAGTGTGCTACTTCGTTTCCTTTGAGTTTATTCAGTGCCCATTAAAGGAGGGGTGGGTGGGGGGGCATTATTGATTTTCCTGCAGAATCCAGCCGGCTGTATGCTGTGTATCCATGGAAAGTCTGACAGTGAAATTCCATTCACGCTCGTATGAGTGTATGTATTAGAGAGAGAATGAGAGAGAGAGAGAGAGAGAGGGTCTCTTTTTTTTTTTTTTTTTTCCATGGAGTGAAAATATTCAGGAGCAGTGCCAGCCATGGCTCTGGCTGAAGTGAAGAACATTCTGGAGAAGGCTTTTGCCTCCAGGAAGGCCTACATAGACTCCTCAGTCCATTATTAAGACTCATGTCAAGCACGGTGCTCATTCTGTATTGAGACTACAGGCCTAACAGTCATGAGCTTTCTCAGTATCCCTCAGTCATCAACCGTTTATCATGGTCTTCCTCCATCGCTCTCATATGGCTTCTGTATCTATTGAACACGACAGAGTGGATAGGTTGCAGCGGCTTGGGTATTGGAGTGAAGTTATGAACCTGTGGCATCCTGTATGGAATGTAGCACTTCTTGGCTCAAAAGATGGGCTTTTGCCTGCACTCAACACCGCACAAGTTCTCCCAGTAGGTCCTGTGCGAGTAAGATCTTGCTTTTTGTTTCTCGCTGTTTACATAGCGTTGTTAGCCACAACAGAACTGTAGAGTGAGTGAGTGGCTGTTGTGTCAACAGATTTTTTTTTCTGCCCTTGGAGATAAAGGGTTCAGTGTCTCAACTAATCCTAAACCTCAACAAGACGCAGATCTGTGTAGATTAGAGGGTGGTCCATCCAGATAATCCAGTATTTCGAGGAGGGTGGGCAAACAGAGTTGGGTGTATAGTCTCTGTGTAGTCTCATAAGAGTCTGGAGTCAGGCCGCCTGTTCACTACCACACTTAAATGCTGTCCTCATGTCAGAGTGCCAATGTCTGATTGGGATCAGGTTCCTCAAACACGTGATTTGAGCTTTAGGCCAAAATATTGCATATACTGGTTGTACTTAGCTAGCAATGTGTACTTGCCAATCGACTGTAGGGTCAGTGGCCTTCTGTAGGGCAAAGTTCTTGCCTCTGATTGTGGCTTTTATTTGTTTTTATCCAGTTACGCAGTTAAACAGTATTTTTCTTTTGTGTGTGCTTTATGTGAGTGTGTGTTGCTTTAGCATGAGGGAAGAGGAAAATCTCCTTACCGCAGAGCTCAATCCTCACAAGGTCCTGTTGAATGGAGAACACAGGGCAGAAACACACACACGCACACACACACACACGCGCTCACGCACGCACACACACAGTACATTCCACAGCTCTGAGGCTTGCAAGAAATCTCTTTATATATCTGTGGCCTTCCAGAAAAGTAATTATGTTGGAATGCATTATGTACTGTAACAAACACAGCATTGCTTTAGATCCAAACATAGTTGGATGAAAGATACAGGAGGATTGCCAGCTTGCTCCTTTTATGTTCAGGAATTGGTGAAGAACATCATTTCATCTTCATCTTGCTTCTAGATGATCTAAAGAGGTGAGCAGGTACACAAACACAAGATGGTGAGTGACAGACAGACAGATAGTGAGGTTGAGAAGAAAGAATGGAGAGGGGGAGAAAAAGAAAAAGAGCAGGAGACATAGACAAATGCAAAAAGGAGAGAAAGGGAGAGAGAGACACAGACAGACAGACAGGCAAGCAGGCAGACAGACAGACAAAGGCTGTGTTGTTCCAAGCGCCGTGCAGTTTGCCAAGGCTGACTCGATGCCAGATGTGAGTTTAAATAGCTAGCTTAAAGAGACCCACGCGCATGTTTAAGCCACAGCAGTAGAACCAGCACAGGCTGCAGGAGCAAAGATGGCCACAGGCCCAGCTTAACTCAGGCCAACCCCCCCCCCCCCCCCCCCCCCTCACACACACACACACACACACACACACACACACACACACACACACACACACACACACACACTCACACACACTCTCTCTCTTACCCTCATACACGCACCCCAGACCCTCTCTGGGCCCCTCAGAGCACATGCACACACAGCCTGAGGCCTCTTCCAGCAAAGTCAAAGCCCTGCTCCACAGGAAGAGAGGAGGGATTATATAAGAAGCAAGGTAGGACCCAGTCTGCACTCAAGCAGAAGGAGGTTGCGCCACATCGCCGGGCAGCCCACGATTGTAAACATGGTGATTTTAAGATGGGGGTGGAAGTTCACACATCGCTAATGAGGTTGAGCAAATTCTTCTGCTCAAAGAGGAAATAGAGTTTCACTGGTTAATAAAGCTAGTGTGTGTTTTTTTTCTTTTTTTTTTTTTTTTTTTTTAGCAAGAAACATCTAGGAAAAATAAACAAGCAAATCAACAGCCTTGTCACCAGGGAGAGCATCTTGACAGCCTCACGCCGGGCACTCCCAGGACGACATGTCAAAACTCCACTCAACCATACTGCTTCACCATGTTGCTTTTGGCTGAGTGCCCTCTCCCCCGAGAGCTCAACTGTGGGCTTTTTTTTGTGAGTGACTATGTAGCAAGGCCCTGCATTGTGTGTGTCTGTGTGTGTGTGTGTGTGTGTGTGTGTGTGTGTTGCGTGAACCCTAGGCAGATAGGGTCTGAGTGACAGACAAGCTGCTCTTCTGTAACCTCATCCTCATGCTTTTACCTGCATAACATCTGCCTAGCGACAGGCAGCGGGAGCCCCAGCATGAGCCTTCCTCATTAGCACCCAGTCCTTCACTGTGCATATTTCATGAGTAGTTAAGGAGAAGCGTGTGTGTTTGTAATGTCTGAAATGCCTGCAGACTTATTACTGCTAGTGCCTATGGGGCCTACGTGGTTGCCTTTATCTACTTGCATTATTATGCCGTTGAATATGGGTTTCCTCTTGATTCTGATTGAGGGAAGACCCTGTCAAGCGGTTTGTGTGTGCCAGGCGGACGGCGCGCTCTGACCTGTAACATCCCCATCTGCCAGCAGGGTACATACCCCCCCACATACACACACCGTTTGTTGTGCCAAGGCCCTTTCCCAGTCCTCTCCACCTTCTCCACACCCCATGGGCCCTGAAAACGATCCGAGTCAGCTGCAGGGGTAACGGGAGAAGCACCCCCAGTGTCGCCTGCCGGCAGCAGCAATGACGCCTGGGCCTCCCTCTCTGTGTGCTTTCCCCGCAGCCGCCATGACGCCCGGTCCACCCTCTCCGTTTGCTTTCCTTGAAGCCCTGTAAAACCACAGAAGCGTCAGGCGCATTCTGAGCATAGACCAGTGGGGAGCTGAGGGGAAAGGGCAATGGGGTACTTGCATTTGAAAAAGCCAGCATGAGAAAGGAATGCCCTGTCAATGCTGAACTGTTTGAATGTCAAGCAAAGCCCAATACTTGTTTATATTCAGTGTTTTGAACGTGTCAAGCTGGTGCCTGTGTGTTGACATACAGAGATGAGAGTGGATGTTTTTACACTCCTCTTATTAGAGGAGGGGATTTATGTTTTATACTTGACCAGTAAGAAATAGTTTAAGCAATTTGTGATTTACTTAATGGGGGACCAATCTTTGTTTTCCATGGCAGATACGATAATGATTATCTCCGACAAAACCAGGACTATAACCAATATTTCAGGCTGATAATTGATTATCTGTAATATGAGCTGCAATGTGTGTGCAAGGGGGTGCACGACACGTTCATATAAAACGATGTACGAGAGAGAGATAGGACCTTCTCAAAGGGGGCTACTATTGACGTTGTGGTAAAATGTATTCATTCATTTATAAAAACCTTATTTTGGCTCTGCAACAGATGCCTAACACTATTTCAAAAACATTCAATTATCGGACAAACTATGGCAATCATTGCGTTATAAATGAAGCGAATTGATGCATCTTTTAGGTTGAATTTCAATCATAAACTTTGAAATATCAAACCTTTAAACTAGCCTGTGTGTCCACACTTTTTTATTTGAAATAGATATACAGTCCATCATGTTTGTTAAATGTGTTGTGTCAAACTGTTGCAACCTATTGCATAAGTGCCCCAATTAGTCCTTATTACAAGTCCTTATTTTCTTTTATACTCCTAACTTGTTTAGTAGCTAGGGGTAGCTAACACAGATTCCTAAAGGTCCAAATGGCCTAATGCATTTTGGTTTACCACAAGGGTTTGACCACGGCGACCCTTTTGCTTGATTCTTATCTTCCATTCTTGTTTCCGGCAGAAGGTCCGAGACCCAGCACCTCAACACCTGATAACAGCATTTCGTTGTTTTGGCCAATGAGGGAATTTTGTGGAAAGAATGTTAGCCATACCTATAGCATTTTTATCTAACAGAGGAGATGCATTGGGGTGGTACAAGCATTGGTTTTTAAAATGTAATTATTTTGTATTTATTTTTATGATAATCATACAATCATTTCAAACGTCTGCCCCAATGATCTAACAACCAGATAATCGGGCGACCCCTATTACATCATGCATAGGCACTTGCAAGCATAATCAACCAGTAGGAACTCTTGAGAAATACACAATTAATGTCATGTAATGTGATCTATAAGACTGATCCAGTCACATAAACCTGGCTGGCAAGAACACTAATGTTCCATTCCTCTCTTAGTAATACCCAACTCACTAGCAGTTATGTCACTGGTGAAAGGAATCATACGTTATTGGTTGCAACCTTATAGTCTGGTTTAGAAGGTCGGTAGCCTGCACCATCTGTTTTTACCAGTTTCAATGAACACACCCCGGAATGTGGCTTAATGCTTCCCAGAGGAATGTCTTGTCTGTGAGGATGTAACACAGAAGTAAAGTAGGATATTTAAACAGACCTCTCGTAACCAGCCTGTGAAACCTTGTTTTTATAGGTGTAAGAGACCTTTGAACTGTGCCTTTCTGAAAAGTAACTTGTTTGTTTCCACTTGTTTGTTTAGTCATGAACTAATCAAGAGTAATTATACTTAGGCAAAATTGGCAGAGTTCTCTCTCAACCTCCTCTGATTGGTTTACTGTTGTGTGATGTCACTGGGTGGTGGGCGACAGGCAGAGCGATTATAGAAATCTTTATCCTCCTCCATGCTTTATTCTGCTTAATCTTCCCCCTCTTTGTCATCATTCTCTGCTGTGCTATGGGACCGTGCCATTGGTTACTTCTTCTGTATTCACAGAATTTATCACCTCACAAATGCCACATTCCTGGCTGTTCCTGCCCTTTTTTCCTGTGGGTTAATGACCTGCAGAGCAACCTGTAACATGGTGTAATTTGATGATTGTGTGTGTGTGTACACATCTGTGTCTGTGTGTGTGTGTGTGTGTGTGTGTGTGAGAGTGTGAGTGTGTGTGTGCGCGCACACTCCTGTGAGATAAGCCTTCATGGGCAAATAGTTATTTTAATTAACTGGCCCTGCTTGTGCTTCTCTGTCTTGCGTAAAAAGCCACCCAGGAAGGATGAGTCACACACGATGATGGTCTAACACTAAGTGGTCCTCGTTTACCGTGTGCGTTTGAACAAACAGACGCCGTGCCACCTGTTTTTCCATGACTGATATTTGTCTAATGCCCTGACTGCATGTTCACGCCGTCCTGCTCACGTTGTTCTCGCTCTTCCGTCTCCCTGTCCGATTTATTTTGTTTGTCTTTCTCTTCTTGTTTCCTCTTTTCTCACTTTCTCTTTTCAACCTGCAGTTTTCTCATTAGCTTTTAAATCGATACACTCGTGTTTTTTTTATCTACCTTATCTCCTCATAAACAGTTGCTTTTGGCTCCTGTCAGTGTTTCATCTGTTTGACCTTAAACCCGTAGTTGGGCCCACCTTCCTCTGCCTCTGCTGTTTAGCCACTCATCCCATTACAGGCCGTCTGGCTGGCTGTCTGGTGGAGGGCTCAGCCCCCCCCCCCCCCCCCCCATTGCTGCTGACGTGAATAGAAGCCATTGTCTGCCACAATTAATTTCTCCAGGCCACTCACCGTTGACCGGCTCCTACCAGAGGGAGGCACCTGCTGTGGTGGTGTCTGATGTCAGTAGTGTGGGTTCTTTTTGGCAGAAAACTGTACACACGTACGCTGACCTCATAAATCCAGAAGGCAGTCATCGGCTGCCATATCTGGAGTTGGAAGGAAGTGTCAGTCATGAACCCAGCTGCATACTAGCGGGGTCTCTTGAAGAATTTGGCACTCAAATACAATTCCCCTTTAACTCGCCTTCCACCTTTTGCTTTAGGATTACTTGACATCAGAACCCACTTCCAAATCCAGTGTGCGAAGAGCTGTTTGCGTGTGTGTGTGTGTGTGTGTATGTGTGCAAGCGAGTGTGTTGAGTGTGTGATCCCTGGACTCCCATCTCCCAAGAGGAGGACAAGACACGAGGACTCTGGGTCAGATATGCAGAGGAGCAGAATTAAATATCCAAGCGCTCCTCAGCCTCAGCCCCTCCGTGTCGACCCTTAGCCTCACCTCACCGTTAGCCTCTGCAAAGCTAAGTGTTATGTTTCGGGAGCATGGTAGCATACCATCTGCAGCCCTGGTGTCAAATGTTATGCACAGATGATGTGTATTTGCTATATGACCTCATTCTGACTTGGCAGAAGCTTCGGTAGACTGCAGTGTTTCATTGCGTGGCGTCTTGGGCGGCCCTTCCCCCCATATCCAATTTCATGTCATTTCCCTGACGGAAGGCGCCCTGACACTGCAGAAGGAAGTGAAATCTCGTCACTGGGTGCTCCCTAAGGCAGCGAGGCAGTGATGAAAGGCGGTCGCTGAGTGCTTGTCGGTCACAGTTTACGCCTGTCTGAACACTCAGCACGGTGCTCAGAGCCTGCTCCGCAAAAGATGGCTGTCGATTGGCATCCAGTGTTGAATGTTGCATTGTTATGAAGAAAAAGGCAATAAAAGGCTTGTGTGCCTTTGTGTTGTTTATTGTTGGCTGCAAAACACAAGCTTTCCCACATTAGAAATATCCTTGGTTCCACTTGCATTTCTTCTGAAGTGGTGTGGCTGGCCGTAGGCTTGGACTTTGTCCTTGGGGCTAAAACGTGAGTCACACACATTCTTCATGAGCAATCATGCATTTAATCTGCAAAAACATATGCTGATCTAGTAACTAGATCACACTCGTAAGTAAGCTTTATGTGCAAAAAAAACAGGGTTTGTGGTTGGATAGAACAAAGATTGCAATCCATAGGTTTTGCTTGTGATTTTTGGCTGTGTCTACCATTAGATGCGTTGTTTTTGACTGGACAACAAAGTGCACGGTGATGACAAGTTCAATCTGTTTGGGTGGGACTGCTTATGTTAGACTGCATTCTGGGACGGATTTCTTGTGTTGCTGCTGTGGCCTAACGGGATGGTGTTGTTGTTGTTGTTGTTGTTGTTGTTGTTGTTGTTGGTTGTTGAGTGGCCTAACGGGATGGTGGTGTGTTGTTGTGTGCAGGAGTTTGCAGCGCTGACCAAGGAGGTGAACATGTGCCGCGAGCAGCTCCTTGAGAGGGAGGAGGAGATCGCCGAGCTGAAGGCTGAGCGCAACAATACACGGGTAAGAGAAGACTTACACACACACACACACACACACACACACACACACACACACTCCCAAACAGTATGCAGGCAGTATGCTTTCGCATAGGTGTTCTGTAATGGAAAATACTGTCTTGCACAACAATTCCAGCATCTGAGTGAGGTTGTCCAAAACAATGTCAATGTGGACCTTTGAGCTGCAGATTGTGGCCCTGTCTGACCTCTAATGACTGTCAGGTTTAGATAGGATACCTGGATTGGTTTATGCATGGGTAAGCAATCCTGCAGAGCAGTAAATGATACAAGCAGTAACCCCCGTGGTGCAGACTGTAATATGGGCCACTGGCAGCAGTGTGCGCCCCTCAGGCCATAGGGGTTTTCACAGTCACACTAGTCACACTACACACGTCTCTGCATTGTATTCTGAGTTGGAGGCAAAGTTTACATTGAATGGATGTCACTCAACGCCCCTGTTTCTGTGTGTGGGGTGCTAAAGGTATGTGAATATGGGTTTGCTCAGAGGTATGACTGACTGTGCTTTTTGATGAGTGAGAGAGTGTTTTTAGGGAAGACTGTGGCCCCCTCTGGTATTTGCTATGTGGATTAGGAGGCTTTACTAACGAGAGGGACGGAGCACACTGCAGGGTCACAGACGTGGGCCGCCATAGGTTAATCCCCTCGCCATGTTATCCACGCTTCCTCCTAGCCCAGGGCTGCTATACGTCAGCCTGAGAAAGGGGAGGCCCATGTTTAGGTGGGGGCTTAATCCAAGTGTGGCTTGCTGCTGCCTGACACACTTGGCAGGGACCCAGCTCAACAGAGTAGTGAGTGAGAGAGAGGGAGAGAGGGAGGAGAGAGGGATTAGAGGGAGCCACAGAGGGGATGAGTTTGGGCTTTGTCATCCTAACGGGCCTGATGGGATCCCACTGTGCTGCACAGCACAACTGAGTGACAGGATTGTGTGTGTGTGTGTGTTTGTACGTGCACATGTTTTTGTGTGTCCCAAAACCAGTCAATATGCAGCATTCTGCCTTGCACACAACTCTCTGCAACGCTCTATGTACTCCTACAAAGTGCGTTCACAGACAGCCACATCCACAATGGCACTGACATTCATCCTTGGGTGCGTTCCCTTGGACGAAATTGTCCCACAGTGTGGTCACATTAGATGTGTAATTCGATTGAAGCCCATTTGTTTGTGTGTTTGTTTGTTTGTAATGCACCTTCACTGTATTTCATAATGACTTATTCATTCCTACTGACTTCTCTCTCCTTCTCTGACTGTAGTTGTTGCTGGAGCATCTGGAGTGTCTGGTGTCTCGACACGAGCGCTCTCTGAGGATGACTGTGGTGAAGAGGCAGGCCCAGTCTCCAGCTGGCGTGTCCAGTGAGGTGGAGGTGCTCAAGGCCCTCAAATCTCTGTTTGAGCACCACAAAGCCCTGGACGAGAAGGTGGGGAAGCAGGCCTGCTCATGACAGACCCCGTGAAACATTGAGCTTGATGTTTGCTGCCTCCATTGAGGACAATTAATACTGGTCTCAGATACATTCAGAAATCGTTTATATGTCAAAACAAAACTTCACCAAAAATCTTTGTGTGTTTGTGTATGTGTTGTCATTGAAATTTGCCTTAACTCAACATGTGTTTTTGTGTCTTCAGGTTCGGGAGAGGCTCCGGGTAGCACTTGAGCGGTGTAGTGCCTTGGAGGAACAGCTGACAAATACTAACAAGGAGGTACGACATAAACACACACACACTAATACACACACAAACACAGTAATACACACACACACACACATACACACACACTCAAACATGGCCAATTGTTCTCCACTCGGGCTGCGTTGCAGTCTTAGCCAGCCTTTGCCACACGGCTTCCCCTGAGGAATGTGGAGCACTGGTGTGTAATTTGTGCTGTAAGCACCTGCTTTGCCTCCATTAACGAATCCCTCACCAATGACCAAAAGCAGGCAACCTCATCAGGACCAACCAGTTTAGCAGACCTGGCACTGGAAAGAAGAAGTGCCGATGAGTCACTAACCTGCTGTCAGCTTTGTGTTATGTCTCACCAAACCACTCCCTGTTCATCAATAGTGAGCTCATGAATTACCCAGAAGTGCCAGAACATTCCCCCGAGTCAAGGTCTCTCAAGAACTGTCAGCATCAGCATGTCTTTATTAGAGGGCATGTTTCCGCGTCTTGTTTTTAGTTTAAATTGAAGGCAGCGCCAACAAATAGTTTAGGATAAAAGTAGGTTCTCTCTTGTTGTTGTTGTTGTTGTTGTCGTAAGACTACAAAATATTGTGCATTGCATTGTTCATCACAGCCCTCTGTAATCTTCTCTTTGCCCATTGTTCCGTTTTATACTCCTTCTCTTTGCTGCTCTCGCGGTCACTAGCCCTTGCCTCTGAGCGAGCCTGTGATGAGATTAACATTGACAAAAGGGAGCAGGGAGCATGATGGGAGAGTGGCCTAGATTTTTTTTCTCTCTGTTGTGCGTGCCCGTGCCCGTGCCCGTGATCTTGCCCGTGCTCTCATGTGTTTGTGTATTTGCCTTTGTATTGAAAATTCTGCAGAGGTGAATTACTCAACCAGAAATGACCCAGACGCACTCTGGAGGACTTGGATGGTACCACTCAAATATGCTCTCATACACACATGCACCCGCACACAGTCACACATATGCCCTCATTGACGCGTACATCCGCACTCACAGTATATTTGAGGTTTGAATAATTCTAAGAACTGCCTGTCTGTGCAGTTAGTCCTCTGTGGGGTGTCTGAGTTAAGCTTGTAATATCCACACACACACACTCACACACACTCACAAGCTAGTGTGTCAACATTAGTGGAGTCTCTGACAGTATCAGTGTTTAGCTGCTGGTGGTCTGCTGTTGCACTCAACAAATTTCTGCACTCAGCCAAAAAACCCTCCTAGCATACACACCATCTGCTCCACTTTCATGGCCTCTGTTTTTTCTGTGAATGTATTAAGTGAGAGCTCTCTCTCTCTCTCTCTCTCTCTCTCTCTCTCTCTCTCAGATCCACTTCCTACGCGAGCAGAACAATCAGAAGAAGGTGCTGCTTGACGGCATGAACGAAATCAACCACAACTCAGAGAACATGCCCAGCACAAATGGCAAGGTAGGCTCAACACCCGCACCCACCCCCCCCTCCACGTCCCTTTGCCCAGAGATACGGGCCTATCTGCGTCAGCGCCGAGCATAGCAGATGGTGCCGCCCTGCTTTCCACCAACCATTCTGTCCATCCGTTCATGCGCGTGCGGCGAAGCCCGCTACGTCTGGCGCTGGTCTCGCTCACGACATACATACCAACGGCCTGTATTTGGGATTCACTTCGACTTGAGCGTTCACCATTGTGTTTGTTCAAACAGGCTATTTAAATGAATAAATGATGTGTAGCCTGGCTGGATCAGATGGTGTAATATAAGTCATATGAGAGGGCCTAAAACAGGCGCTGGGCTTATTTGATTAAAGGGAGCGGGGGGGGGGGGGGGGGGTGGGGGTGGAGGGGGGGACTGTTGGGTGAGGCGCTGGGTGCTGTGTTGAAGCTTCTGCACAGCGGGGGGTTGGTGCTGATTTAAATTGCATTAGAAAACCCTGCCCCGCCCCGCCCCAACCTTTAGGGCCAGTTGAACTTGAGTCACCCCTGGGAACCCTTTATGTCGAGGACAAACTCGAATAGAAGCTCTGCACACACAGGCCCATTATCCCTGACGCAGCACCAAAACAGCTCTGAAAACAGTTCAGATGAGCTGAACACTATACCTGTTGTGTTTTTATTTGTAGTTTATATCCCCTGGACACATAAGAGCATAGAACGGCCTCTGAATTATCCTCTGATTATTAGAATTATCCCCTACTAAAAGCTAGATGTTGTGTATTCACTGTCAGACTCTATGATCTGGCACTAAGTAGCATTGAGCGTCCTTCTCCTGTAGCTTAACTGGTGAACTGGGATCTCAAGTGCCCCTGTTGTTACCACTTTAAAGTGGCCTTGCAGGGATTCTGGTTTGGTACGCTGATCTTTTGCTCTGCCTGTCCTTTGTTTGTCATGGAAGTCACCAGTTTACTCACTACTGTACACTCCTTTACTCAGTAACCGTTGCTAAATGTGTTTTTGTAATAACTTTGATCTTGATGTGTTTGCTGGCTGTGTGTGCAGCGCTCTTCGGACGGCTCGGAGGAGGACGTTGGGAGGGTGATGGAGCTGCAGGAGCTCCTGGACCGTCAGAGCAAGGAGGTGCTGCAGATGAAGGAGCGCATCGTGTGCCTGACGGGCCGTGTGGCCGAGCTGGAGGAGGACCTGGACACGGCCCGCAAGGACCTCATCAAGTCCGAGGACATGAGCACGCGTCTGCAGAGGGACATCCGAGAGGTGAGGAGGCATGGACACCACACGGGCGATGTTACTGGACAGGAGATAGAAATCAAACATCTTAATAAACAGAAGGGGGATAGCTGTACAAACATCAACTGTAGTAGTCATTGATATATTCCATGGAATCTGTAGTAATTCACAGAGTTGCACTGATTGAATTGATAAAAACATCAGGTAACTTGATACATGTTTTTGCACTGGTGTGTTCTTAAGCTTTTCCCTCTTGCCATATGTATATGTATTTGAAGGCTCCTCATAATTGGATTTGTTTCTCCCATGTCAGTCCATGGCCCAGAAAGAGGACATGGAGGAGCGCATCACCACACTGGAGAAGCGCTACCTGGCCGCTCAGAGGGAGGCCACATCGGTGCATGACCTCAACGACAAGCTGGAGAATGAGATTGCCAACAAGGAATCCCTCTTCCGCCAGGTGAGACACTGACAGGCTCAGCACTGCTGGCTCCTGGGGGCTCTCCCTCTGCTCCCTGTCCTGTCCTTGTGAGATTTAGGGCAGGGACAGACAGGACAAGTTGATTTAGGGCAGGGACAGACAGGACAAGTTGATTTGGGGCAGGGACAGACAGGACCAGTTGATTTGGGACAGGGACAGACAGGACCAGTTGATTTGGGACAGGGACAGACAGGACAAGTTGATTTAGGGCAGGGACAGACAGGACAAGTTGATTTAGGGCAGGGACAGACAGGACCAGTTGATTTAGGGCAGGGACAGACAGGACCAGTTGATTTAACCACACAGGTGAACCAGAACATTGCAGTTGTGCGGTTCTCCAGTCATCACATAATGGCTGTTTTGGCCATCTGGAGGATTTGAGTACAGGTTTAAATATCCCATATTGCATTATGTGCACTTCTATACACAACCCCATGATGGCAGAGCCATGTGGCTGAGTATGACGGAGAGCCGGTGATGGCAGAGCCATGTGGCTGAGTATGACGGAGAGCCGGTGATGGCAGAGCCATGTTGCTGAGTATGACGGAGAGCCGGTGATGGCAGAGCCATGTGGCTGAGTATGACGGAGAGCCGGTGATGGCAGAGCCATGTGGCTGCTGTTTCAGCGCTCCACTTTCCCAGTCGGCTCCTTCATGGTGGTCCAACGTAATGCACGTTTCCACACGGTGCTCTATTTCTAGCAGCGGCGGCCCTTCCCCTCCTCTTCACTTCCTGTCCCCTAGCCACTCTTTTGTCCCCTTTGTCCCTCTGTTCCTCTCCGCAGGCCGGTGGAGGGAGGGCTGTGTGTGTGTGTGTGTGTCTAGTGTGTGTGTCTAGTGTGTGTGTGTCTAGTGTGTGTGTCTAGTGTGTAGTGTGACGGGCACTCTTTTAGATGGCAGGAAGAGCCTGCAGTGCCCTGGCAACATTAGGACCCCTCTCAGTGCATTCACAGGCCACTCACCGCAGCAGGCACTGAATAGGACGCCTGCGAGTCATGTTAGTTTACGGAGATGCTCTCCAAAGAGTCAGGGACAGTGGTGTGGCTCCAAAGGGAATGTGCACACACACCAACTCACACATCAACAAACATGCACACACACACACACACACACACACACACACACACACACTCTTTTGCTCTTGCATGCACATACTAGTCCTCCCTCTGCTGTCGCTTGCTCTCTTTACTCTCTTCCCTGTCACTCTCCCTCTCTCTCTCTCTCTGTCTCTCTCTCTCATTTCCCTCTTTTAGTTTTTTCTCGCCATTATGTGCCCAGCTTGTTTTTTGCCCTTTCCCTTCCCTGTCTCCTCTTTTCCTCAGAGCTGACACGCTAAAACAATATTGGCTTAGCGCTGCTAACAGAGAAAGAGCAGAAACGTAGCTGCTCCCCCGCAGGGGATGCAAAGCATGAAGAGGGCCTCTTGTGTTCAGGAACAGCGCTGATAAGCATCTCTTTGCTTACTGTTTATTCACATCGCCAGTGGCCAGTGTTTCACACAGTGCGAGCTGGGCAATTCAGAAACAAAATGTATGACCAATCTGTGTTCCAGCTGATTTTACTCAGTAGCTCTCCCTCCTAGCATGAGAATTGTGTCTATTTGTAAATCAGTATTGTTGACTAAGAGACTTAGCACTTTGAGATCTGTATGATGTAAAGTGCAATACAAATAAAATGTATTATTATTATTATTATCTCTATAACAAACTTTTTATCAATCTTTACTAGCCAGTTTTAGCACAACTGTCCAACTGCTAGCACCTATGTCGGTCTGATTCAACTTTTTTTCAACAAAATTTCTGAATAGGTGGACCATTCCAATCTGGATAGTGTTTTCAGGCACTCATGGAGAGTAGCTTGTAATGCTCTTTAAGTTAGCTTGTTATGTTATTGTTGGGTTCTGAGCCAGTGCCATGTTCTGTGTTCCATGTTCTGTGTTCTGTGTTCCATGTCGACCGGCAGACGGAGGATAAGAACAGGCAGCTGCAGGAGCGTCTGGAGCTGGCAGAGCAGAAGCTTCAGCAGACCATCAGGAAGGCGGAGACGCTGCCAGAGGTGGAGGCGGAGCTAGCACAGAGAGTGGCTGCTCTCACCAAGGTAAGCCCCGCCCCACTTACTGATTCCTGACACTCCTCGTAGCAGAAGATCAGGAGTGCAACTGTGCCTAGCCCTGGATCCTGATTTTCTACACACACACGCACACACGCACACACATGCACATTTCCAGAACAATAAATAATTAATTTAGGTGTGAGGTATAATTTAGGGATAAATCTGGCATGTGTTGCTTGCAGGAGTGTAATAAACTAGCCCACTCTGGCTAAATAACATCTGCTAACTCACACTCCTCTAAGGTGTGATTATGGTTCAGTAAAATACAAATATAATTTTTCTATTCTTACAGTGAAGCTGTATTTTTTTGTATGAAAGAGATAAGATGTCAGACATTTTCTCACAGCAGATATCCCCAGATTTGCTGCACAGACTGCCATTTCAGCATTCAATAAGTGCAGTTTTAGTAACCCTGATATACAAACTACCACAAGGAACCGTTTGTAGACCTAACCACATTTACCTTGCAGCCACTTTTTCCAGCAAAGCTGATATTCACAGTTTCCTTGATTTTGTTTTCCCTCAAATGTTTGTCGGCTTCTTTATCTGCGACCTGGCGTGGGGAGCCTCTGGAGCTTTGAGTACCAACAGTTTGCTGCCTCATGTGCTTTCACACGTCTGTTTCCTGTCTTTGCCTTCTCTTGTTTGGTTCTTCTGTCATTTCATTTGGATAGAATTGACCCATTTTTTAGGAATTGATCTCTTAATAATGTTCATGGAATGACTGCCCTGTGTAGACTAAAACAGGCAGCCAAAGCTACACAGCCTCAGAGAGGGGAAACCCTTATTTCTCTCAGCTTGTCAGACAGACCAAACTCAACACTAAGCCACTTGGCCTCTACTACTGGCCCCACTGCTATTGTTTAGGAGCGAGTGCACTCTAAATTAAGGCCTGGAGCTATTTTTGAACAGTCTGGTCCTGTGTTTAGGACACAGCTGGACGGTCATTACTTCAACCAGTTGGACCAAATGGAGTGGACACCATAGGCCGAGACCTATAGTTTCTGATGGTGCTCCTTACTGAAAGACCAAACGAGCATTAAACCTTAATGTGGACCTCTTTAATGCAGTATATGCTGAAGCTTGGCAGCATGGTGTTTTGCCCCTGGGTGATAAACGTCATGTCTGAGAGGGAGAGATAGAAAGGGAGGAGAGACTGCTGTTTCAGCCTTTGGCAAGGACATCTTCTGTCTAATTACCATTAGCAGAATCCCCCACCCACCCCTCAGCTCAGTGCTGTCTGCACCCCACCCCACCGCTCAGCTCAGTGCTGTCTGATTGGTTACTGCTCTCCACACTCGGCATCCCCGCATCCTCTCAGTCCTGTCAAAACACATGTTCCATTTCAGCTCATGAGCTCAATTTTTTGGGCTGTTTAGGAGCCCAGTGTTTCTACATAGCTGTAGTGTTGACAGCTTGGCACGCTTGTGTTGCTTCAGTCCAATGGAATTGTCTCCCTTTCTTGGTTTCTATTATTGCTCAGGCATTTACCTGCACAATGTGATTGAGCTCCTTTTTGTTTTACTGGCCTAGTAATAAGGTTGAGTGTCAAGGTCTGAGCTTTCAGTTCATTGAAACTCTTCTTATCTAACCTTGAAATCTCCTTTGCATCACTTGCAGGCCCTTGTGTCTCTGTGACCCCTCACACCTCAGTGGTTAACTTCAGAAAACTGCCCTGCAGCTCACTCTGTTTGCTCACTGTCTGCAAACTCCTTACTGTGTCGGCTCACTGTGTCGGCTCACTGTGTCGGCTCACTGTGTCGGCTCACTGTGTCGGCTCACTGTGTCGGCTCACTGTGTCGGCTCACTGTGTCGGCTCACTCTGTCTGCTCACGCTGTCTGCTCACTCTGTCTGCTCACTCTGGGTAAGAACACACATGGGCGTCTTTTTAAAAACAGGACGCTAGAAAATGCATTGATTCCTATGGTATGGCGCGCTTTGCGTGTGCGCCTACGCAAAGCGCGCCGTACCATAAGAATCAATGCATTTTCTAGCGTCCCGTTTTTAAAAAGACGCCCATGTGTGTTCTTACCCTCTGTCTGCTCACTGTGTCTGCTCACTGTGTCTGCTCACTGTGTCTGCTCACTGTGTCAGCTCACTGTGTCTGCTCACTGTGTCGTCTCACTGTGTCAGCTCACTGTGTCAGCTCAAGCTGTGGTCTGGTAATCCCTGTGCTAGTGCTCCCAGATCCTAGTGGGGCACTCTCCCCAGCCTCAGTCCTCTTTCGCAGGATGCCATTGTCTTCCCATTGGCTCCTTTTGGCACCGTCTGTGGTCAGGCTGTGGTTGTCTGTACCACTGCCTCTCTTAAACATGCCCCTTTTCCTTGTCCCCATATTTGTACAGTGGAACAGCAAGCCATCTGCTCCCATAAGTGTTTGAAGTCCTCTCCTTTTGTCTGTCTGTGCCTGTGCTCTGCCCTTTTCTTGCTTCCCTTAGCCCTTTAATAGTCTCTCTCTCTGTCTCTCTCTCTCTCTCTCTCTCTCTCATAGTCTCCTTCGTTCTGTCTCTTTCTTTCTTTCTTTCCTCCTCCCTCTCTCCATCTCATCCCATCCTCGTTTTGCAGCAGTGTGGAACACTGTATTTTGTGCCTGTACTTAAGTCTGTACTTCCCTCCCTCTCCACTCATTCTTTCTCTCGCTTTCTCTTTCTCCCTCTCTCTCTCTTTTTTCTCTCCTTCTCTGATTCGTTCTCTCTTTCTCTCTGGTCCTCTGTCCCCTGTCTCTCCTCCCTGCTGTCTCTGGCTGTGTGTAGTCTGACTCTAAGGACTCAAAGGACTCTAAAGCTCAGAGGAAGGTACTCTGCAGTCTCATCCCCATCCCTCCTCCAAACCTCCTCCAGCATTCCCAGCTCTCTTCCTGCCCTCCGCCTGCCTGCTCAGTCTGTGCTCATCCATGCCTCCTCGGATCCCAACCCCCATTTCTAAAGTGCTGTAATCTAACCATAACAGGAAGCGTGCCAGTTCGCTTGGGCAGGAGGCTGCAGGAAAGGCTGGTGCCGCCCACATGGGGGCAGGGTGGGAGCGCGCCGAGGGGCGCTTGGCATTTCAGCTCCCAGCAGGCCTCAGGGCAGGGCTGCCTGACTGGGGTTTTGGAGGGCCACCTCTTCAAAGGGTTCTGGCTGTCCTTCCAACAGATTTGAAAAAATTGCTTTAAAAAGGCATTATTAAAGTAAAAATATATAAGGAACAACGTAAGCGTTATCTGAAGTAATGGATTTGTTCTGAACAGCTGTTGCAGGAAAAAAGCAGCAAACCCCTTTGCACACTGGCCCGTCAAAACCAGCTTCCAATTTGAGACGTTCATGACATTATTTCTTTGGTTTTTCATTTGGGAATTGAAGTGGGACAGTAGAACATGTAGCCCTGTGGGCACGTGAGATGTTTTACTGTTGACCCATGTCCGTCCCCAAACACATACTGGAGTTTATGTAAACTCTGGAGGAATTTTATCTTCACTAACCTCTGTGTTTACTGTGCCGCTCACCACGTGGCTAACTGCCTGGCTAACCGAGAAGGTCGTGTGTGTGTGTGTGTGTGTGTGTGTGTGTGTGTGTGTGTGTGTGTGTGTGTGTGTGTGTGTGTGTGTGTGTGTCGGATCTGTTTGTGTGCCCTGTCTGTGCTGTACGCTTTGGCTTGGCTTTGTACGTTCTTGTGCTTCCTGGAGCATGACGTGCGTGTGTGTGCTGGCTGTGCAGCTCTTCGTCAGGCTTCTGTCTGTTTCTGCTGTGTCCCTTTGGGGTTTGTGGGACAAGCTATTTTAGTTTTGTTCTCTTTGCCATTGTGCATTTTCATTTATAGGTTTGAGGTTTCTTTTTTTTAATCACAGTTGTGTCTTTGATAAACCTCTTCTCAGTTCTTCATTGGTCTCTTTTGAACCCCCCAATCAGGCGGAGGAACGCCATGGCAACGTGGAGGAGCGGCTGAAACAGTTGGAAGCACAGCTGGAAGAGAAAAACCAGGAGCTGCTCAGGGTGAGGGGTCAAAGTTCACCACTCACATGTCATTTCCTGTCAATCATTTTGGACTCCGTGCTCCTGGCAAGATCTATTGGCATATGTACTTGTTTCTGTCCCAGCTTTCGCACAGACATCACTTCTTTTGTCACCTAATGTAAACACAACCTTTCCTCCTCATCAGTTGGATTCAATATTTGTGTGTTTGTTTATATGCGTATTTGTTTGCCAAAGGCTCGCCAGCGAGAGAAGATGAATGAAGAGCACAACAAGCGTCTGTCGGAGACCGTGGACAAGCTCCTGTCGGAGTCCAACGAGAGGCTACAGCTCCACCTAAAGGAGAGGATGTCCGCTCTGGAGGAGAAGGTACTGCTGGACCTCTGGGCTCTGGGCTCGGCCTGGCCAAGTTCAGCCCTACCACTGCTAGCCTGCAACCTGGAATGAGTTCAAATGATTATAAATGAACCAACGTGTTTTCCTGTTCTCTTTTTCAGAACACCCTCATTCGTGATCTGGAGCACACCAAGAAGCTGATTGAGGAAGCTCACCATGAAAAGGTCTGTAGTGCAAGTGCAGGAATAGTTCAGCTCTTAAGGCAGTTCATGCTGCATAGTGTAGGGTGCATCCTGATTCGTGTGTGTGTGTGTGTGTGTGTGTCAACCCTCAGGAGCAGCTTCTGATCCAGATTGAGACCATGAGGGCTGAGAACGAACAGGGCCGCAGTCGGAGTAACTCCTTGTTGCATGGGTAAGCACGGGCACAATCACCTTCCTTCCTATCCTCTGTGGTCTTTTCCCCATGCATCCCTTCTCATCCACTCACTGGCTGGTTGGTGTGCTTGGGCAGGCGGTCTCATTTGGGCAGCACCCCAGACTTCAGGTACCCAGTGTCGGCGTCCTCCATGATGGACAGCCACTCTGACCACTACAACAGTGCGCTCGTGCTGCGGCGACCCCAGAAAGGGCGGGTGGCTGCCCTGCGAGATGAACCCTCCAAGGTGCGTCCTTAACCTTTGACCTTTTCTGCATCCTTACAAGCCAGAAGTTCTACAAAGATAGTGTTGCTTCAGATATTCATTTCTGATTTCACCGTGTTAAGGTGTCATGTCAGGCCATGTGACTGCTGTTTTTTCTATTTGAGTTGAAATTACATGTTAGTTAATTGCAAATGAGAGCAAATTTCTCTTAAAGAGTTCCTTTGATGTTATTGATATAACACAAAAGTGGGGGAGATGTCGTATACGGTAGTCTCATGCCCTTGCGCATATACTTAGGGTTTGGTTATGCGTGAGTGTACACATATGTATGTTTGTTCTATCTGACGGTGTTTTGATAAAATTAGCGAAAGCTAAATATAGCCTACATCGCCATGTAATTGAGTGACCACTTACAAACATTTTAATTAAGAAGCGGTGTCATTGGTGTATTTAATGAGCTTGTATAAAAACGCACTGGGTTCCTTAAAATTTCCACAGCACACTTGACTTTGCTTCTCGACACACCACAGGTTGAGAACCGTTGCTCTAATGTGTTCTGATTTCCTGATTTTCTGTTTGTGACTCTCCTTCCTCTTCTCTGCTTCTCTTTCTGCTTCCTCTCTGGACTACAGAGGCATGTAAGTGGTGTGATGGTGGTAGCTCTCTTCTCTTTGCACTAGGTAGATTTTGTGATGATGTGGTGCTCTGTCCCCATTGCTTCTCAGCAGCAGTGCATGAGTTTGGCTGCTGAGTGTCTCTGAAACCTAAACAAATACTTGTCTGGGGTCTCCTAGCAGAGCATGGTGTATGTGTGTACCCGCTCCTGAATAGCTCTCTGACATGTTTAGCTCATCAGGAAGTTCTCTTATGAGAAGTAGCTCATCCTCTAGTCGAGTGTTCCAAACCAGGTACGTCAGAAGACCTAGAACCCTAAGGCATGCAGTGCATGGAGGAGCCCTACGTTAAGGCACGGATTGAGTCCGTTTTTGTTGGGGTTGTTCCCGTCAGGTCCAGACGCTTAATGAACAGGAGTGGGAGCGCGTGCAGCAGGCCAACGTGCTGGCCAACGTGGCGCACGCCTTCGAGAGTGACATGGACGCGTCCGACCTGGAGGACGACCGCGAGACCATCTTCAGCTCGGTGGACCTGCTGTCCCCTGCCGGACAGGCCGACGCCCAGACGCTCGCCCTCATGCTGCAGGAACAGCTCGATGCTATCAACAATGAGATCAGGTGTGTGTGTGTGTGTGTGTGTGTGTGTGTGTGTGTGTGTGTGTGTGTGTGTGTGTGTGTGTGTGTGTGTGTGTGTGTGTGTGTGTGTGTGTGTGTGTGTTTTCTGCATCATGTAAACTTTATACAAACTTTAGTTTCAGCGGTGGAATGTTAGAGTAAATCATCACGTGTCGTTGGTTTATGGAAAAACTTTCTCATTTTTCATTCCAACCCTTTCTGTATTCTCTGCTGTCAAAGCTTTCAACAGCCTTGCAGGTGTCTGTGTGTGTCTTTGTAGTTGCACACGTAACAGACTGTGTTCATTGTGTTCCATGTATGTGTTGGTTTCCCTCCTCAGGATGATCCAGGAGGAGAAGGAGAACACTGCACAGCGGGCTGAGGAGATCGAGTCTCGGGTGGGCAGCGGGGACAGCCTAGGGGGGCGTTTCCGCTCCATGAGCTCGCTGCAGCCCTCCCTACTGGCCCCTGGCCATGCCGGCTCCTCCCCGCCCGGCTCGGGCCACTCCACGCCCCGCAGGGCCCCACGCAGCCCCAACCGGGAGGTGGACCGCATGGGGGTCATGACGCTGGTGAGCCCCCTGCTCCCCCTACACCAACCACAACCACACCTAAAACGCTCTACACGTCATAAAAGTACCCTGCCAAGACAATAATGATGCACTCATTCTCATATCATCCTCTCACCTGCCACGTGGTTTAACCGGGTGATCATCATCAACTGTGCTCATCCTGTTGGTAGTCCATGTTCAGAATGGAAACACAGAGCACTGTTTACTTGTACACTGTGTTGTTCATACCAGTGATTTCACTCACTTATCTTCAGTAAGCTCAACTAGCTTTCAGTTTGTGTTCAGTAAATTAGATGGTTGAAACATGGAAGGACCTTAATTCTGTGCCTGGACTGCCTGTGTATCCATTCATTCATTCATTCATTCATTCATTCATTCATTCATTCATTCATTGTTAGCATCTTGTGTTAATGGCGTCCTGTGTTGTCTTGCCTTGGTGCTAAGCTTTAAGGGTTGTAATGGTGTTCTGTGTCTGTGTTGTCCCAGCACTACTGCTATGACCCATATGTCATCCAGAGCTCGCTCTCGCATCAGACCGTAGCTTACCTGCCCTTCCCCACTAACACCGCCCCCCTGTACAGCTACCCATGCTACATCCAGGTACACACACAGGCTCGTCCTCAGGGGCATGTGTCTCTCTCTCTCTCTCTCTGCTCTGTGGTTGTGTTCATGATGGTTAAACTGACAGAGATCTGAGTCGTGCACTTTCTTATCTCACCTCTCTGGAGCTCGGCTCGTGTTTAAAGACCCATCTCCCCAGCCTTACAGCTCAACATGTGAGGGCGCTCATGAAAGAGCCTCCTGGAAATCTCCCCGCCTCGCCCTCCATTTCTCCTGAGCTTTTCCTAATCTTTCTTCCTGCCTGTCGGTGCTCTGCTGGGTGCTTTTTTCTTCTCTCTCTCTCTCTCTCTCTCCTTCTCTCTCTCTGTCTTTCTTACCCTCTCTCTCCCTATCTTTCGCTCTTTCTCTCTCTCTCTTTCTCTCTCTCGCTCTCTCTCTCTATCTCTCTCACTTTCTATCTTTCTTTCTTTCTTTCTTTCTTTCTTTCTTTCTTTCTCTCTCTTTTCTTCCCCCTCTGGGATCAAAGGAGGACATGAGTGATTAGGACTGCCCGAGGGGAGGGAAAAAAGTGCCACAGCAAACCAGCACTTACCCTGGAAATGCCAGAGGTGAAAGGCATGCAGGAAGAGAATAGAAAAAAAAACAGAAGCCCATCCTGAGTAGACTGTGATTAAACTGAGGAGAGTGTGCGAGTTGGTGCTTATTTGTCCGCCCCTGTAGATAGTGCATCTCCACGGCTCAACACGTCAAGCCCTGTTCTAATGGGCGAATGCAGGGGCCTCTGTGTTTTGGCCCCGTGGAACCTCTGAGTGGAGAGAGAGAAACAGCAGGGCCCCGGGGATGAGCCTTCCCATCCGCCCCCAGACCCTCCACCCAGCCTGCCTGTGTGCCGTGCTTCTGCTCTGCTTCACACTCAGCATGATTCACTGACCGCCCACTCACTTTGTGTGTGTGTGTGTGTGTGTGTGTGTGTGTGTGTGTGTGTGTGCATATTTGTGTTATCAGTTAGTGTATGTCTGTGCCTGTGAGAACAAGTATCTGTCAGCCTAGCGGTAAGTTGTGAGAGTGCCCCGTGAATCCGAGGCTTAGCTAATGGGGAGTGTGTGTGTGTTTATGCGCAACAGGGATAGTGTGTGTTTGTGTCGGATGTATCCTGTACTAAAGATTGTTTGCGTCTTTGTCTGTGTGTGTTTCTGCTCTTGAGTCCCTCGATCTCCCTCTGGTGTGCCGTGCCCTCTTTCTTTGTCTCTCACCCTCTTTATTCTTTCTCTTCATTCTCTCCCTCCCTCTGGCCCCTGTCTCTCTTTCCCCCTCACATCGTTTTGCCTTTTCCCTCCCTTGTTCTCTCTGGTCCTCTGCTTCTCACGTTCACGGTGCCACTAATTTGCTTTTTTGTCTCCTCCTCTCTGCTTCTCATGCTTCCGACAGCCTAGCGACTTGCGGAAGCACCGCAGGAAGGTAATTTAGTGGAAATGCTTCTGGGCTCCCAGCCCGTGCACACTTAATCAGCCGCGCCGCGCGCCCCCACACTCACACACAACCCTGCAAACCTAAACTCTGTCACACACAAGCACATACACTCACACACACACACTCTCACAGTAACACGGCTTGCTATTTATAGGGCTGGTATTAAATGGGAAATATGGTACTATATTCAGAGGCTGCCCTTTGTTTGAACTTTTAATAGTTTCGTCAAAATCCATATATGCCTAGCGTTTGGTATTTTCATTCAGCTTTATTAGGTACAGAACAAATTGCAGTTTGTCTGTGTCTCTTACAATTGAACATGAAGAGAAACCATAGTTAACAGGACCACCATGAACGTATAGCTTTAATTACATATTAAATCTCTAGTACATCTTTTGAAGACACTGATTAATTACATGTGTTTCAACTTTAAAAGTTTGTGGTTGGAGATGGTGTTTTACCACAATCTTTCAAAGGCCGTCTCTTTTTAACTGCAAATGTTCTCCATGGGCAATCTCAGGGACAATCCATATTGCTACCACTACTGATATTGCTAACTGAGCAGAAGTACTGACTTACTGGGGCTTTCTTTTCATTTGACTTCAGTCTGAGCAGGACGACAAAGCCACCATCAGGTGTGAAACATCTCCGCCCACCACCCCGCGCTCAATGCGTCTCCACAAAGGGGCCATCCACGCCGCCAGTCACGAGGACATCCGAGACATCCGAGGGTAAGTCTCTGACGTTAGCTGTAAGCCCTGCTGTGTGTGTGTGTGTGTGTGTGTGTGTGTGTGTGTGTGTGTGTGTGTGTGTGTATCCGAGACATCCGATGGTGAATCCCTGACGTTGGTCAGAGGAGATGGATAGAGCATCAGTCATGCAGCCACCATTCAGGCATACTCAGACCCCTTGGAATCTGGTGCATTGACATGCCTCAAGCGTTATACTCACCATTAATGGGCTTCTCTCTTTGTTTTATTTATTTTCTGTGTGTGTGTTTACATATCTCTGCATGTGTGTCAGACTATATGTCTTCATCTGTGTGCATAATGTGTGTACTGTGTGTGTGTGTGTCTCTGACTGAACATATGCCTGTGTGATGCATTTCCATCTGTAGTATCGCTGGACTGCAGGACGGTCAGGGCAGCGACCCTAGCAGCAGTAACAGCAGCCAGGACTCGCTCAACAAGGCTGCCAAGAAGAAGAGCATCAAGTCCTCCATCGGGCGTCTGTTCGGCAAGAAGGAGAAGGGCCGGCCCTCTCCTTCCAGCAAAGACTCCAGCCTGGGTAAGAACCGCTAGGCTTCTCCCTTTCACTTTCAGCTCAGAATCTCTCTTCTGGTCTAGTCCCTGTCAGCCCGAGCCATAGTGGGCGTCCACCCAATTTTTCTGGAAACATTCTCCTCTGTAAAGTCAAATTAACGTCATACTTTTAGAAATGTGTTTCAGTTGATCAAGACACATTATGAGTATATCTCGGCGACTCCACAGTATACATCGGCATCACAGTGACATCGTTTGCAGCCCAATACTACAGCAGTGCACATCCAGGAGGAATGGACTGTGTTAGTGGCCTATATCCTGAGTGCCTGCTCCTTGTCCACACTAGTGCTGCTAAGCTCCCTAACTCTGTGACCCCCACCCCCATCTCTTCACACAGCCGGGACCCCAGAGGGAGAGGGCTCTCCAGACGGACTGGGGATCAGCAAGCTGGGCGGCCCATCGGAGAAGAACAGGAAGATGCAGAAGAAGTAGGTGTTTCACTTCCTCTGCTGCAGACTCGCTTTAGCAGAGTGATTTGTTACAGTAGGCCCCCCCCCCCCCTCAGTTCAGGAATGAGCTGTGTGCGCTTCCACATCGGATGTGGTCATGCCGCAGTGCTAAACGCAGAACTGGTGACAATAGAAAAAGTTGTGTGTGTGTATATTTGTGTGTGTGTGTTTGTGGTGGTTTAGTAGCCACATCGAGGCAGTAGTAACACTGGGTAACCACACTGCTGAGAGGGGCCGCAAAAGCAGTCCGTCACCACACCTCCATCCAGTTCCCTTTGTACGTTGCTTTAAACAAAAGTGTCTGCTAAATGACTAAATGTAAATGTTCACTGTCTGCCTCCCAGCCCGAACCCCCAGCTCTCTCCACACTGCTCTTCATATGTGGCCCCAGGCTCTCACTTTAGCTTCACAGCATAGGCCGGACAGCCAAGGGCTAACATGTGCTTGATTTCAGATAATTCGTGCCATAGCATGAACTCCTGACCCATGTTTAGTAAGCACAGGTTTTAGCTCTTGGCTTGATGGTTATCTAGAACCTTCTCTGACCCGTCTGTAGTGTTCCTTTGCAGCGCAGTATCATTTATGTCAGTCCTTTCAGTTTCATTCATGCAGTTCATTTGATTACTTGTCATTTCTGCTTAACATCAGTGTGTGGCTATTAAATGCAGCTAGTCAAATCTCTGTAAATACTTTTCATGTTGCTCTAATCTAGATGTTGCCGCGTAATTTGCTTCAGATCACATTTTCCTTTGTTATCATTTGTTGTGCGATTGCTGATTCTGGATTATTCCCTCTCTTATTCCATCCTGTGTGTGTCATGTAAATTTGTAGTCCCAAAACAGGGTAAGTGGCTCCATTTGGCCTTTTACTTTGGCTCTCTCTGCCACTCGTCTTTTTTTTCCCCGTCTGCTTCAGAGTGTGGTTGGCATGGCTTCCCTTTGAATAACTCCCAACGGCTGTCCTCCCAGATGCCTGAATATGCACATACAGTGCATTTCTTCCTTTCCAAACTACTAACTCAAAATGTGCCTCAACCTCAGAGACTGGCATTGTATTCATTCAAGTGTGGGTTTATTACTCTTGTCATTGCAGTGATATTCTTCATGCCATGCTGTGTGCAGTCTTGTTGTCTCTGGACTGGGCCATGTTATTAGGCTGAATTGCTATGAGGTTTTTCACTGCTGTCATAGTAAAAATGTGGAGCAGCGCCCTCTAGTGGTGCAACCAGCTCTGCACGCCACATTTGTGCAGTAATCAAATGTTTGTTTTGCAAGGGTATTACTTAACAAGGTTTAAACACATTCAGCATGCACCATATACAAATCAACTATTAAATCTACCTTTCAGACAATGGTGTTATGTAGTGGATGTGCTAGTTGACTAACACTGGTCTTGTTGTGCCTGCCTTTGTTTATGAATTCTCTCTCTCAGTACTGTAGTTTCACCACCACGTCAGCCACAGACATGTCTTGGATTATTTTTACATAATTATCATATAATTATATTTTAAAATTTCTTAACTTTTCCTCCGAGGTATCATGATTGACAGCTTCTTGGATGCTCATGTGGTGGTTGCAGTCATACTTTAGCCTTAAACTCCCCCTCCCCCTCTCCTTGTAATGCTGTTTGGTACCCGTCTGGGAAATGTCGGTCTCCTCTCAGGCCTGTTTGTGTTCTTAAGCCCTGTTAGTATGGCTGCCAAAGGATCTTTCTCATGTGTTTACCGCTGTGATGGGCTTTTCCAGTGCATTGGCATTTTTCCCTGTCAGAATTCAAGCATGAGGAGTGTGTGTGTGTGTCTGTCTTTCGTTTGCCACCGGTGTCTTCCTCTCAAGCCTGGGACTAACTCTTGTTATGTTGGACTGTAGGCATGAGCTCCTGGGTGAAGTGTGCGGTGGGCCTGTGTGTGTTTGTCTTGACTCTGTGTGTGTATTTGTGTAACAGCGTGAGTGTGACCTGCTTGTGTGTATTCCACAGGCATGAGCTCCTGGAGGAAGCTCGTCGGCTGGGCCTGCCCTTCGCCCAGTGGGATGGGCCCACCGTAGTGGTCTGGCTGGAGGTACGAGCACACTTGAATACGAACGAACCTTCAGCCACTAGAACTGGGAAAATACAGTCACCTACCTAGTAACTTATTCTCTTAATGCAAGCATATCTGCACTCATGCAGGATCCTTCTGCTGCCATTTGTTTTTTTTAACTAAGTTAAAACCGTGCCTCTGGGCTATGAAATGAAGTAATTTTGTGCTCTCTCGCTCTCTGAAACCCTCCAGTTGTGGGTCGGGATGCCCGCCTGGTATGTGGCGGCGTGTCGTGCCAACGTGAAGAGTGGCGCCATCATGTCCGCGCTGTCTGACACGGAGATCCAGCGGGAGATCGGCATCAGCAACCCGTTGCACCGCCTCAAGCTGCGGCTGGCCATCCAGGAGATCATGTCCCTCACCAGCCCCTCGGCACCACCCACCTCCAGAACGGTACCCACACAACTGGACATACAAATGTGCATACACACAGTCACACACAAATAAACCTCTTGTACAAATACATATATACATATATATTCTTTTCACAAACATTAATACTCTCATAAATACATACACTAAAGTAGTAGTTCTCAACTGGTCTGGCCCTGGGACCCAAGTTGCAACCCATCAAATAAACAGAAAATATATAAACAATACATTTTTATGCATTAAAAACAAATTCATCTTTTATTCTTCATCAAATTAGCTTGTTGTACAATCATACAAGTTGACTTCTTTATCACACACAAAACTGCTCATAGCATAGCTAATCTCAATCACATGCTAATAGCGCATTACGAGATAAGACGCGACCAGCAGTATAATTACAGTGATTAGCTAAAGGTTTTCTTTCTGTAACATAATTATGAACTCTAACACAAAGAGTGGCATCCCTATAGACAGCTAATAAGTCAAAGCGTTCCAGTGCTACTCTAACTGGCTCTTCAGACTCTCATACAGTAGGCTATGCATCTGCTGCTCATGCAAAACTTTGTCCATCTTTATCCAACGGCTCCTATTTCCTTTGTGATTGAGGCATGAGAACAGCAAAGACTCCGCTTTTTCCTTTCAAAATAAAAGCTACTGTTCACATATAACCTCAACAAAAGTCATGTTCTGAAGGAACACAGATATTCTGCGACAGTTCACGACCCCACCAGTTGAGAAACACTGCACTAATGTCCTCATATGTGTCTGCAGACCTGCACTCTAGAATAAATGATGAAGGATTGGCTTAGTGGTTAAAAGTGAACGACACTGCAGCTGGAGGTACACTGTGGTCCTGTCGAGGCTCTCACATTTCAGCACAATGTTCACACCAAGCAGTGAAAATCCAGATTCAGAATGTGTGACTGTCAGCCCACTGCCTTTAGTCAGCCATCTGAATGAGCTCATTAGCGTAGCCCTGAGCCAGAGCCAGAGGGAGAGGTCATATGGGGAAATCAGCTGCTTCAGAGCAAGGGTGGGGCAAATCTGTGGCAGAACTTTAACTCTCTGAGCCTGGAATTCCACTCCTGGTCTACCCTGTAGTTCACATTGAGAGCTTAGAGCTCAGCGTGGTTTTTCCAGAGCTAATTCTTTCAATATGAAGGGTGTTTTCAATGAACTGCAAAATAATAGATTAGAATCAACAGAGGAGTGATTTGCCTCTGTATAAATGAGTGAGTGCTTTCCAGCACTGAGAGTCCCAGGATCAACAAACATTACAGCTATTTTACTGTCGTTGATTATCAATCTTAAGTGCCTTCTCTTCTTTTAAACAAAGAGTTCCATAACCTGTAGGCCATCAATGATTTACATGGTAGATGACCAACTCTTTCTTCTTGATTGGGGCATGCCTTTCTTCCTTCACACTAACATTTGAGGCCAACAGTCTGACTGCACGGTGCACTCCAAGGACTGTTAACCAATGACTGATTTTGTTTTCTTCTTCATTTGATAATTGGTTCCTAATATGCCTGCTACTCATTAACATTCCTGTGCTGTGATGTTCTTTCCTCCTCTCCTCTCCTCTCCTCTCACAATGCTCTCACTCTCTCACTGGACTGTGCTTGTCACTCACTGGGGTCACTCGATTGGGGGTGGTGGCGGTTGGTCCGTCGTGTCACTGCTCATGTGATTTAGTCCACGGGAAACGTGTGGGTGACGCATGAAGAGATGGAGAGCCTGGCGGCCACACCTCCCACGGTTAGTCACCTGATTGGTCAGATCCTTGTGGTCGGCTCCACCCACCCCACCCTAACCCCAACGGCTGTGTGAGTGGTGTGGGCACGGGAGCGCACACGAATGTCTCTAGAGTACATCTATGTAGTCTATAGAAGTCCTTTTTTAAACTTGCATCTGGAAGTGTGTGTGTGTGTGTGTGTGTGTGTGTGTGTCTTTTCTAGATTAAGTGTATAGTAGAGCATGTGGCGGCTAATTCATAGTCGTCTAACTGTTGCTGGCTAACAAACCTCTTTTGCTTTTTTCCACGCTAACGCTAACCATGCTAACCTCAGGAGGATGACGAGGGCACCTGGGCCCAGGTTTGCACTTGTCTCTCTCTGTGTGTCTGATATTAAACTTTTAATTGGCGTGCCTCTGCCAAATCTCATGTTTTCAGTTTGATTGTGTATTTCTGTCATACTTGACTTGGTTTGTCAAGGGTGTGCCCAGTCCTTTTTTCAACATATTATCTATCAACAACACTTTGATAGTCATAGCCTTACTCTAATACATCCAACATCAGAATTCCACCTAACCTCTGTTTGTTCTAAAAGGATAATTTGCCAGCGAGGACAGCCCTGCCATGATGTGGGTTGCATAGCCTCATAACCACCCATGAAAGCTTTGCCAGAGGAATATTACATTACTGACATACAATCCAAATGACAAAGACTAGAAATAGCAGGCCCACCTTCATAATGCAGCCAAACCGTTTAAGAAGAAGACACTGTCTGTTGTCTAGCTCTTGTTGTGTTACACTGAATAAGGGACCTATTGTGGGATCCCACCACAAAAAAAAGAATATTAATTACATTTTTTTGACAAAAGCTTCCATTCAAGACTGTATGAATAATAAATGTAGACCTCTTCTAGACCATCCATATTAGCTCTGTTGTAGACATCTTGATGTCATATGAGTATAGCGGAAGGGTAGGAGTTTTGTGCTGATGACTAAGCAGTAACGAGTGTAAGATAGTGTTGAGTCATTTACTTCACTAAATGTCATAGCTAGTAGGTGGTAAATAGCTAGGTGGTAAATAGCTAGGTGGTGCAGGTTGGTTCTCATTGTATAAACTGTTTTACCCAAACAAGGTTTCCCTAGAGATCTTTGTGTTGATGGTTTATTTCAGTTCTTGTATAGTACAGTCTAGTATAGCTCACTGTTGTGACCATCATTAGTATTCATCACCACCTCTCTTGAGAGCACTGGACACCGTGCTCGCTTTGTGCTGTTGCTCATTAGTTGACTTGTAGTAGCTGTGGGTGAGGCATGTGTGTGGGACTTCTCTTCCCCTGTAGAAGTGGTAGTGGTGGTAGTAGATGGCACAGTTGTGGTTAGATACCTGACTGAGTGTGTGGGTGTCCATTCAGACCCTGGCGTACGGCGACATGAACCACGAGTGGATCGGCAATGAGTGGCTGCCCAGCCTGGGCCTGCCCCAGTACCGCAGCTACTTCATGGAGTCGCTGGTGGACGCACGCATGCTGGACCACCTCACCAAGAAGGACCTCCGGGGACAGCTCAAGATGGTGGACAGCTTCCACAGGTTGGCTACTCCATCATCTCATGCCTCATCTTGCAAGTCGCTCCTTTATTTTAATTAGGGGCTGATTGAATTTGCAGCCGATACAAGCATCTAGTGGTTTCTGCTGTGTGGATGCTCAGTGTCGCCCCCTTGTGTGCGTGCCTTTACAGGAACAGCTTCCAGTGTGGGGTGATGTCCTTGAGGCGGCTCAACTACGACAGGAAAGAGCTGGAGAGGCGACGAGAGGATGCTCAGCTAGAGATTAAAGGTAGAGCCCCAGGCGTCTGAATGCATTGTGACTACATGCATATATGTGCTGCATGCTGACTCTAGTGGTGGTTGTGGTAGCCATTAATCTTTTTTCCTCTGAACTTTTTGTTTTGTTTTGTTTGTGTCACAATTACCTCCTGTAATGGTTTGTTTTGTGTTTTGTGTTGTTTTGTGGACCAACTGAAAAGCATTTCATGTACCAAGTGGCTGCATATTTCATCTTAACTGCCACTTTGAGGTTTCCAACCGTTTCTGTTTGTTTACGAGTTACCAAGTGGCTTAATCACTGTCATCTCATGTTTACTCTTTCATTTCATCTGGCTCAGAAATGCCATTCTTGCCACCAGCAGTAATGCCTCTAAGTCCCTCTGGCTGTTTTCCGGTGAAAGCCAGCGTGTCTGGTCTGGGTGTGTGTGTGTTTCAGACGTGCTGTTGTGGAGTTGTGTGTGTGTGTGTGTGTGTGTGTGTGTGTGTGTGTGTGTGTGTGTGTGTGTGTGTGTGTCAGACGTGCTGGTGTGGAGTAAGGAGTGTGTGTGTGTGTGTGTGTGTGTGTTTCAGACGTGCTGGTGTGGAGTAAGGAGTGTGTGTGTGTGTTTCAGACAAAGTCAAAGTAGCTTTATTGTGAACTACTTCACATGTGAAGACATACAAAGCAGTCGAAAGAACGTTTCCCACTCTCCCCACAGTGAAACATATAAAGTGCACAGGCACAACAGATAAAAAAATACGTACTGGTGTGGAGTAATAAGCGTGTGTGTGTGTGTTTCAGACGTACTCGTGTGGAGCAATGAGCGGGTGATCAGCTGGGTGCAGGCCATCGGGCTGAAGGAGTACGCCAACAACCTGCTGGAGATCGGAGTCCACGGTGCGCTCCTCGCCCTGGACGAGACCTTCGACCACAACACCATGGCCCTGCTGCTGCAGATCCCCACGCAAAACACACAGGTGCCCACTTCACTTCACACACACACACACACACACACACACACACACACACACACACGCTCCAGGCTATCTAGTGTTTACAGCCTGTAGCAGTGAAGTAAGGTGAGCATGTGTATTGGACTCAGTGTCCCTGTGTGTTTCTGTGCAGGCCCGAACTATGCTGGAGCGAGAGTACAACAGTCTCCTGGCTGTTGGGACGGAAAGAAAGATGGAGGAGGTGAGCTGCCCTGCGAGACCCTCACATGCACACAGGCATAATCAGTGGCAACCTTATTCCCCCTCTCCTCTGAGCGTCCCCTCTCCTCTCTCTCTCACTCCTCTGTCAGGACGATGACAAGAACTTCCGGCGGGCCCCCTCCTGGAGGAAGAAGTTCCGTCCCAAAGACGTCAGGGGCATGAACATCGGCGCGGCCGACACACTCCCCGCCAACTTCAGGATGACCAACAGCAGCGCCTCCTCCCCCGCCATGCAGCCAAAGAAACTCCAGATGGACGGTACGTGCGGGCCAGATGAGGAGGTCTCAGAGGAGGAGGAGGAGGGGGGTGGGTGGAACCATGAACATCACCAGTGATAGTTCTGCACATGATGCGCTCTACACACTAATAGAATGTGTGCTTATTGCCAATGCCATGCTTTGAGTGTGTTTGCTTGTGTGTGTGTGTGTGTGTGTGTGTGTGTGTGTGTGTCCTAACTGTTTTGGTCTGTGACTAACTGCACGTCCTGTCCTGCTGCATGTTGTCGTCCTGATTGGGCCCCACAGGAGCGCAGAGGCTGGACTCTGCCACCATCAGGACCTACTCGTGCTAACCAGGCCTGTGAGCCCGGCGCAGTCTGACAACACAGCACCATGGTAAGTGTGAGCTGCGGCAGCACAGGCCGTAAACCCTAACCCTAACATGGCTGCCTCCTTTATTATCAAATGATCTCGGTTCAATTACTTTACTTATGACTATAATAAGTTATGTATTACTTCTAATGACTTGTGTCTAGTGAATGAATAGTTGCTTGATGTGAAAGGTTGCTGCTAACATGCTGTGCTCTGTCAGAGCTGTATTTGGGAGAGATGTGTGTAATGGCCTGGGCATGCCTGCGGCCAATAAGTGCTGAGTGGGAGTTTGGGAGTAGCAGTAGCAGTGCCGTGTCAGCACCAACGACTTGACAGAATAACAAGCAAATGGCGGCTCCTCTGCTATGCTTACATTTAAATGGCTGATTGTTTGGCTGAAGAAATCTTGGCAGTAATGCATCTCTGTCCTCTGCTTCTCTCTCTCTCTCTCTCTCTGCGCTCTAATTCTCTTTCCCTCTCACCCCACCTCCATTTTTCTCTTTCCCCCCCTTCTTTTTTTTTTTAAACCTTGATTAATTCTTTCACTTTCTGTCCATCCATCTCTCCCCCTCTTTGCATATTGGTCTGTCTGTCTTTCTCTGTGTCTTTCTCCATCTCCATACTCGTCCCATACTTTTCCTTTCCTTCTATCTCACTCTCTTCTCCCTGTTTATCACCCCCTTTCATTTTCCCTTTCTTTCTCTCAGTTTATGCTCATTATCTCTATAGGTGATGATCTTGCCGAAGAGGTGGACCTCTCACCGAGCTGAGCTCTAAATGGACGAGGACTCTTAAGATACTATATCATGGAAGATCGCATTTGCAAATCTCCCCCGATAGCCTGGAGAACATATTTTAGATGTAATGATTATTATATTTATCTAAACCAATGGGACATTTCATTTATGTAGTTCTGTTCTGTTTGTCTGTAAAAATATATATTTTTGTTTGTCGTCCCCCCCCCCACACACATAATTTCTCCTGTTCTTCGTCTTTATCATGCTTAACTCTTTCAGATGTAACTGAATGTATCATGAGTCTGAAGTTTGTATATTTATCTTACAAACGTTATCTAATCGTTTTATTCTCACCTTGTTATCATCCAGATGTACTTTTGCTCCTCTCTGCCCGTCTTTGTTTTTAATCAAACTTAAGCTCAAGTGACTTTATCGTGTGATTTTAACTTAATTTCTGTCACCCTTTTAGTTGTTATGGAGCATATTGGTGTTGATCATTTCTGTTTTTTGGTCTTTAAATGCGGCTCTTTAGGTCAACTGTATTATGTGAATATCAGAACAGGTGCAAACCATAGACTGAACCTTCCTCCTCAAACTGATGAAGTGTGGATGCTTGACAGTGGAGCATGACACAGACCCTTCCCCTTTACTCCTCGGAACCCTGTGGGACATTCGTGTGAAACGGTTCATCCCCCTCTTTCTACTTTTCCTGCTAAACCAAAACGGAACTCTTGAATAAGCCATAAACGGTAGCGACAATGAGGGCTACTTTTTTTCGGAGGCATCCTTTTTTTGGACAGAGGTGTTCCTACCGAAAAAGCCAGGTTATCCGGTGATCCTTGTGTGCTGAAACTCTCCATTCCTACACTCTCCCTCTGCACAAGAGACACGTGCGAAGGCAAAAGCATCAGTATGAGTGCGCCCGTGTGTGTGTGTGTGTGTGTGTGTGTGTGTGTGTGTGTGTGTGTGTGTGTGTGTGTGTGTGTGTGTGTGTGTGTGTGTTGCGCTGAATGCTTCTCTGACAGGACCAACCCCACTGTGGCCTCAACTCAAACCACGTGCTCCACTCTCCAAAAGAGAGCTGCATGTCCCCACCATCTTTAATCCGCTGTACTCATCCTTGAATCAAGCCTTATTGTTCTCTGTATCTCTCTTCTCTTGTTTGTGTTCTTTTTTTCTATTCACTCTCCATCCTTATGTGTGCTTCTTTCTGTCATCTTGTAGGCCTATTTAGAAGTTGCCATTTGTTATTGCTCTTTCTCTTTTGGATCATCTTAAAGGCTGGATGATTTTTGTTTTCCAACAAGGAAGTTAATATTGTGATAAGGTCCCTCTGAACTTCTATGAGCAAATAATGTAGAGGAACTGAAGCTATCCCTTACCCTCCCAGAAAGTGCTGACATGTTGGTAGTTTTGTCATTGTTATTTGTGCTTTAGGCATTTATGCACACTTCAAATCATGTTAGTGTCCTGTTTTTAAATTGTCTCCCATATCACGGTTTAAAAATCTCTTGTAACAGAAATGATGTACAGTCTGAGTACTTATGAACTATTTTTATCACAGTATTATTTATTGCTTCCTTTCAATAAAATACTGAAACTTATTTTCCACTGCCAATAAAAAGACTAAGTCTTTGTGTTAAAAACAACTCTGGTTCTGCTTCTCCTTTATCTGGTTCCATGTTGACTTTAATCTCATGGAAGCAAGAAAAGAATCTTGGTAAGGTTTCAACACACAAAGTTCTTCCATGCCCTACCATTCAGTCAGATATTGAAACTACTTGAAGGATATCTGTAGAAGCTTTTTTTTTTCATTTTTCTTACAGGCATGTGCCTACAAACAAGCCTTTAGGCTATCGTTGCTCTCCATAGCATGTTCCTTTCAGAATGAGCCTGCATTCTAGGTCTGCGCAGAGCTGTGTCTCACTCTGCTCCCTGGAGAACCAAGGTGTCAAAGAAACCGGACATTCTTCTTCGGTCACTTTGTAAGAGCTTATATATGGGGAAATAGAAAAGGTCCTGAAATGTGAAGCTCAAAAGCAACCTGCTGCTCACCCAGTAATACTTGGTGGCGGGTAAACACCTTCCTTCCCCCTTTGGCCCAGAACGCGAAACATTGCGCAAACGATGATGCTGTGACCTCTAAACGACGAATGTAAGAGGATTGGCCCAATCAGCAGCTAAACAGCCATGAATTAATACCCAAGAGGTTTCCAAACTGCGTGTAGAGTGGTGAACACCTGTGGCAAGCTTACACCTTTTGTTTGGTGGGAGGCCTTAAAAGCCTGCACAATCCAATGTAAAAGACACCTTAGAATTCTTTGTGGTGAACTGAGTGCATAAAGGGCTCACTGAAAGTGTGTGCAGTTCCCCACTCATTTAGCTTAGAGCCAAAAGCAGAGACACTTTATATGAGAGGAATTTAATATCCACTTAGTGAAAGGGCTCAGAAAGGTGATTACAGAGAGCATCTGTCACCAGGAGGCATTGTGGGAATATGAACTTGTAGTGAAAGATACTCGAAACCCCTGAATAGTTGCTATAACAGCTGGATTGAGACCTTCAGTTTATCTGCTTCAGGAAAAAAAAACACTGATACCACAGCCTTTTCTGGGAAGAAAAATCTCTCCTTTCGCCTGAGTAGGACCTGTGATAATTTCCCCATACTTATAGCATTATAGTTTATAGTATTATCACTAAGATATGTGATTAAGGGGTTACGCTCTGCAACCATCATCATACAAAGTATACCAGAAATGGAAGGGTTAACCAGAGTTATTAAGCAGAGGTCTAAATAATAATAGTTGAAGGCCAAAATGTTCTTTCACTGGTAGGCCACTGTGACAAGTGATGAAGTGAAACTAGTAGCAGACTTGGAGGTATAAAATGATGCCCTGAATGATCATTTCAGACACTTCATGAACCTGCTCCCCTCTGTTTACATGATGTAAATAAAGGGTACACCCCTCAACAAACTCATGAGAGTCCTGAACGGAGATTTTTGACGACCTACATTTTGATGAGACCATTCTGAGGAACGCGAATTACCCTGTGACAGGAGATCCGCCCCCTGGTTCAGACACCCAGACACATATGTTGTTCTCAGGGACAGAAAGTGCTAATTGCTCCACAACAGCAGAGACTTTTTCTGTCCAACCTGTCAGCAGTCAACCTGTCAGGTTTCCCCAGGTACGGCTGGTCATGGACTATGCACTACAGCACCGGTTTGGACAAACAGACAGGAGTGTGTTTGCCACACTGGACTCCCATACGGACATCAACGCCTATGCCTCATCTGTACTGGACTTTATCAACACCAGCATCAACAGTGTCATCAGCCTCAAACAAATCTCCACATTCCCTAATCAGAAGCCATGGATGAACAGGGAGGTCCGCCTTTTGCTGAAGGCACGCAATATTGCTTTCAGATCAGGTGACACCCAGGCCTACAGTTCATCCAGGGCCGACCTGAAGAGGGGAATCAAAAAGGCCAAGCACAGCTTGGCACTTCAGAAACAACTCCTACCCCCGACGTATGTGGCAAGGCATCTAGGCCATAACGGACTATAAACCCATCAACACCTCCCCCCGAACCGGCGAAGCATCATTCCCTTATGAGCTTAACAGCTTTTATGCACACTTCGACAGGGACAAACAGGAACCGGCCATCAAGGCTGTGCTCACTGCAGACAACCAGCCCCTCACACTCTCCTCCACCGACGTTTGTGCTGCACTGAGCAGGACGAATGCACGAAATGCTACTGTCCCTGAGGTTATCCCTGGACGCGTGCTCAGGGCCTGTGCTGGGCAGCTGACTGAGGTCTTGACTGACAAATTCAACCTGTCACTGGCCCAAGCAGCTGTCCCCACGTGCTTCAAATCCACCTCCATCGTGCCGGTGCCAAAGTACTCCAAGGCAGAGAGTCTTAATGACTTTCACCCAGTTGCACTCACTCCAACCATCATGAAGTGCTTCGAGAGGCTAGTCCTTGCTCATCTCAAAACATGTCTACCATCCACACTGGACCCCCTTCAATTCGCCTACCGCCTGAATAGGAGCACGGAGGATGCCATCTCCACAGCATTACACTCCGCCCTTTCCCACCTGGACAACAGTAAGACCTACGCAAGACTGCTGTTCATAGACTTCAGCTCTGCATTTAACACCAGTAGCCCCCTCAGTAGCTGGATTATGGACTTCCTAACCAACAGACCCAAGTCTGTCAGGTAAGACAACAACACCCCCTCAACCCTCACCCTGAACACTGGTGTCCCACAGGGCTGCGTGCTGAGCCCTCTCCTCTACTCCCTCTTCACCTACGACTGCACAGCTGTACATGGTTCTAATACCATTGTAAAGTTTGCAGACGACACAACGTGATTGGCCTCATCACCAACAACGATGAGTCGGCCTACAGGGAAGAGGTCCAGCACCTGGCAGAGTGGTGTGCCAACAACAACCTGGCTCTCAACACCATGAAGACCAAAATTGCTAATTGTGCTTCCATGAGATTAAAGTGTCTGTATCAACGTGTCGCCAACTTTAAATTCCTGCGTGTCCACATGTCAGAGGACCTCTCTTGGACCCTCAACACCTCAACCTTAGTCAAGAAGAATCACCAGCGTCTCTTCTTCCTGAAGAGTTTGAAGAAGGCCCATCTGTCTCCTCAGATTCTGGTGAACTTCTACAGCTGCACCATAGAGAGCATCCTCACCAACTGCATCTCAGTCTGGTATGGCAATGCTCTGTTGCGGATGGCAAAACACTCCAGAGGGTAGTGAAAACTGCCTAACGCATCACTGGTTCCCCACTCCCCACCATCGACGCTGTCCAGTGCAAAATATGTCTGTGGAAGGTGCGCAGCATCGAGAAGGACAGAGTCCATCCCAACCACAGAGTGTTTGCCCTCCTCCCATCAGGGAGGCGCTACAGGGCCCTCCGTTCCCGGACCAGCAGACTCAGGAACAGCTTCTTCCCTGCAGCTGTCACCCTGCTGAACTCTGCTCCACGGTGATAGCCCCCCTGGCTACCCCCTCATACTCCTTCTTACAGTGACTGTATTCCCCCCTCTACCCTGGCCTGACTGCCACACACCTCCCTCCACCCACTGAACTTTTGCACTAAAATTGTTCATTTGTCTATATCTATTTATTTAAAATGGTTGTCCATATCCATATTCATCGTATTTATATCTTATCATGTCTCCTACCTCATCTATAACCTCTACTGCCACCTTCACCTGTACTTCACCTGCACTTTACATATATCTATATCACATCTGCACTAAACACCACTATTGCTGCTCATGTCCTTACTGTTCATACCACTTATAGCTATCATATCTGTTATATATCCTATTTATTTATTTTTATATTAACATTATACATATGCACTCTTCTGTTTTTTGCACTTCTGGTTAGATGCTAACTGCATTTAGTTGCCCCAGTACGTACTCTGTGCAATGACAATAAAGTTGAATCTAATCTGATCATGAATGCCACAGTGGGGCTGAAAAGGCTAAGCTGTGGCCTGACTCGTTTGTGACTCAATGGCGCTCTCTAGGGAGAAAGAGCTGGCCACCATGTTCAGAGTAACTGGGCTCATATTTAGTGTATACATTGAATGTGGAGGCAAAGCATTGAGGCCAATTACATGGACACAGTGTTTTAGGCTCTTGCTGAGTGGGAGGCACAGCTATAGATTCCTAACCCTAACCCTAACCCAGAAAAACAGTCATTACAACATTCCAGAGAGGAATGTAAGCCTCCAACATTGGGACAGGTAAGCCGCAGTAACGTGGAGTCCTGGTAAGTTAGGTACAATAACAGAAAATAGTAAGCTTGCTTGAAAGAGTAAAACCACGAGTTCTGAAACAATTAGTAATGAGGGGTTCAAAGATGGGCAGTGGGTTATATAGCGCTGCCTGCCTAAAGGCTTGATCGTAGGTGTATTATCGACTTAGGCTACATTTACTCTGGTGGGTCTCATCTCCAAGATCGATGAGACCCACTACAGGAGAGAGGTCAACCTTTTGACCAAGTGGTGCAGAGACAACAACCTCTTGCTGAATGTCATCAAAACAAAGGAGATTTTGGATGACTTCAGGAAAAGCCACACTGAACACCCACCACTGACTGCTGTGGAGCGAGTGAGCAGGACCAAATTCCTGGGGGTGCACATCAGTGAGGACCTCTCCTGGGTAACCAACTCTGCATCACTTGCGAAGAAAGCCCAGCGGCGCCTCTAGTTTCTTCCGCAAGCTCAAGAGAGCGAAAGCTCCCATATCCATCCTGAACACATTCTACCGGGGCACCATTGAAAGCATCTTGTCCAGATGCATCACTGTGTGGGGCAGTAGTAGCTGCACTGAACACAGCAATGAAGCACTGCAACGCATAGTGAACACAGCTGGTAAGATCATTGGTGCCCCACTCCCTTCCTTGCAAGACATATACACCACCTGCCTCACCCGGAAAGCTACCTCGATTGCGAATGACACCAGCCATGGCCATGGCACACAGTATGCTCGGCCTCCTACCCTCTGGAAGAAGGTATAGGAGCCTCCGTTGCCGCACCATAAGACTCAGAAATGGCTTCATACACCAAGCTGTCAGGAAGCTAAATTCTCTCCCCTCACTCCCCTCACCCATATCCTCCAGTCTGACAGTAAGCCGATAACCAAACTCTCTTGTATGCACACGTGGTGATTCAAGTGTTAAGCATTTAAAGCAGGTATTGGACACAAGTTACTTTTAAAAGTAGATATAAACAGGCGGTCAAAACAAGTCGGAAATAGGCAGAAAATCGGTACTTGGCATCAAGACCTGTAGTGTAAACACAGCCTTCGACCCCATTCACACCTTGTCTTCACATGGGTCTTTGGGGATCCAATCACAACTGGACAGCTCTAAATAGCCTACAGGTGTGAACGCACTAAAGACGCTTTAAGATCTGATCACTCAGACCACATTCAGAGGTGGACTGGGACCTTTTAGCAGTGTGAACAAGAATGTGTCCTGGGCCACATTGAAGGACTCAACTCATGTCCTCTGCATAAGGGGAAGTATGTAGGCCACTTATCACGCGAATGCGCAAACATGGTTCTTCTTTAAATTTCAAAAAGCCCATGGAGATGCTCTCTCCCTTAGCTACATTCCCCAAATTACCTTTATGTTTCAGCTGTACACACCTGCTAGACTTCTCATATCATTGGAGACAAATGTGTTGGTAATCCCTACTGTCAGAACTAAACATGGTGAATCAGTATTTAGGTTCTATGCTGCTCAACTGTGGAACCAACTTCCTGATGACATCCAAAGGGCTCCAACTGTAGACAGTTTCAAGTCTAGACAGGTCTCAGACTAACGGTTAAGCCCTTTTGGTAGGCCTCTATTCAGGCTCTATTCTCAGGCTAAGCTCTATCCTGGGCCTTCGCCTTTGCCTTTTATTGCTCTATTTGGGGTATTTTTGGGCCTTTTTCCTAAAACAGCTCAATCGGACTCTATTGCAGGTTCTATGGCAGGTTCTGTTTGGGCTATTGCTCCCTGGTTCCTATATTCAGTGTTCTGAAAGAGATTATTCTACGTTAAGGCTCTAGTCTCGGGCTAAGCTCTGTATGGGGCTTACATCTGAAGACAGCTATCAGGCTCTGATGGGCTCTATGACAGATTCTATTCGGTCTATTACTCTATTATGTTCACTATTTAGTGTTCCAAGGGATAAACACACGGTTGGGGCTACTTCCACAATGTTTTTAATTCTATGTTATGTACTTTGTACATTCTTTTAATTATGTTTGTATTATCTTTTATGTACTTAGTATGTTCTTTTAATTATGTTCTTTACTTTTTCTTTTATCATATTTTTATCTTTCAATTATCTTTATCTATGTTCTGCCCCTATTTATGTCGATCATGCCCTCTGAATTGCCTCTGTGTATGAAATGTGCTGTATAAATAAACCTGCCTTGCCTCAATTGCAACCCAAGCGACATTTCCTCTTTTTGAAGTACAGGTGGAGCTGTTGTACCCAAAGCAGGAAGAGGGAATGGTAGAGTGGGAGAGCCGGAAGAGTGGAGGCAAGGAATATTCCATTAGGCAAGGACTGTCAACGCTAGCACCGTAGGACACCCTGTTTTCTTATTTTTAAACGAATTTGACAAAGAAACGTGCCAGCGGCGAAGGTATGTATGTGCAAACCTTCGATGCATAATTATTGAAGGAACATTCAGTGTTATCCTGCGACAAAATGCGAGATGGAGAAAAAGCTGAGAGCACCTACACTAAATCATTGACGTTAGCTAGCAGGCTCTCAAGGACCGAGAAACTAGAACAGGAAATACCTCAGCGATGGTTTCTCTGCCTTTATAATTAGCTGGGATACACCCCTTGTGTTTAATGTTTGCCAACAATTGAATGTGTATTTTAATAGGTAGTGATTTCATCGCTAGGGAACACGGATGGTCATTTATTTATAAACAAAGAAAGCCCGTCAGTGTTGCTTAACTATAGCTAACTTAGTTAATCAGCACCTTAAGACATGGCACGATTTTCTATAGAGAAATATCTATATATTTTCGCATCACAGAAATTGGGTAGCATATACTTTGATTCAGGAGCTGCATTGTTGTTGAGTGAATTCACGCCTGAATTAACAAATGCGATGTGCGATAAAGCTGTGCCATTTGAAAAGAAATCGTTTCCTGGGCTGGTCCGAATTGGCCTACTTTTCACGATTAAGGTCTGTAGATCAGTGGTGCGTTGTGACTCTTAGCTATTTAGTTACACCTGTGGCAGCAAAACAGGGAATTATGATGTATGTTTGTCAACCAGGGCTACAGTGGAGTGAAATAAGCTACAATGTATCTGTCTGGAATGTTTTGGTCGTTCGTACAGTCCAGCGTTGAAGCTAGAGATCACAAGTTGGCCTCGACATGCCCATACTGCAGGCATAGACCTAACCTGTGTTCATGAACAACATTCCTCTGTCCTGTTTTGTTCAGAAACCGTAGCATTTAAGATGCTAAGCAGTTAATTGGGTGTGGTACAGCTGCTGGAAGTTGGTCTTCTCTATTAGCGATAGTATCAGTAGTATCAATCTGTAAGCTGATAAGTAGGCTATATGTATACTGTAGCCCAAGTATAGTAGCCCTAGTATCAGTCTGTAAGCTCGGTATGCCTAACCTTCTCATAAATTGCTGAAATGGCCGGTCGTTGCCTATAATAACAGCTGTTTCATCCTTTGCAACATATTCATGAAGATAGGGCCACGTCAGATGGCTGCCAGCATAGTCCGTTATTAAACACAGATGCGCCAGGGAGTTAGGGTCGTGAAACTCGCTTCTCTCAGTGCCCAGTAACCACTTCACAAGTAGCCAACTCCCAAACAGCACTTAAGACTGATATTTTATTTTGCTTAAGAAATACAGTTTTTTAGGGGCTCAGATGTTGTTACCCAAGTGTATTCTTTTAATTCTTCTAAATCTGATTGTTGGGTGGAAAGGACCCCCAAGAGTAGGCTACCTGTTGAAATAGTTAAATTGAAGTGTGGATATTTCATTTGTAGATGTGGAAGGCAGCAGCTGGTCAGTCTGTAAACGTGGCGGTTGATGATGGCGGTGATGACTGGGAGACTGACCCTGACTTTGAGGTGAGCCATGCACTGTAACTTAAGATTGAATCATTGTGTTTCAAAGGTCCATGCCTTTGTAGTACTTTCAGTTGTGTCTTGGTCGCGCTGTTAATCATCATAGTGTCAACTTCCTTCCTCCCAGTACCTCAGAATTCTCACTTCTCTCTGATATGTTCTGTTTCCTTGGTAACAGAATGATGTGTCCGAGAAAGAGCAGCGATGGGGTGCCAAGACTGTAGAAGGTTCAGGACATCAAGAACACATCAAGTGAGTCCACCATGTGCATCATACAGTTTTTAGCACTCTGGGTGTTTAGATTCTTCACTAGCTTGCAGTTCAAAACACTTGCCAAAACATAATGGCCTATGAGGGAAGAATGTCTGTGAGTTTGTGTCATCACAGTGTCCACTAGGATGGGTGCTGGTTCAAAAACATCTGACAAAGTTGAAAAATTGATAGATCCGCGTACCAAATAGCTCCCGTTATATAATTTTACCTGCACGTAAATAATATAATATACCAGGAGTTATTTTGTGGGTGGATCTATCAATTTTTCTACAGTCCCAGATAAAAAATGTCATGTGGAACATTGGGGAAATTCATTTTAGAGTATGACATATATGTGTCTGGATGAAATGGATGAAGAGGAATGTTCAGTATAATGCAATGCCATAAGAGGCGTAGGGAGTAGCCGACACAAAGACTGTGTAGACTATATGGGCTGTGCTGCCAGCCTCCTCTGAGACAGACACAAAGAGTGTGTAGACTATATGAGATGTGCTGCCAGCCTCCTCTGAGACAGACACAAAGAGTGTGTAGACTATATGAGATGTGCTGCCAGCCTCCTCTGAGACAAACTGGCCATTAGTGATGCTCCCTGTCCTGCCTCCTCCTCCTCCTTCCACAGCATCCACGACCTGCGCAATACGGTGTCTTCGGAGCACACCAACCGGAAGCAGAAGGAATTGGACGACATGCCCAAGGCTTCACATGGGTATGGGGGCAAATTTGGCATCCAGGAGGACCGCATGGACAATGTGAGTTGAACATCCTGTCTCATCTTTCTCTGTCCTCCCACACACACCAAGTAGTGGGTCAGTTTAGTGTATGATAGTGATGATAATCCATTATAATTTGTCTTTCAGAAAACCACTTTTAGAAAGGCTTGTTGTACATATATTGTTTGTGGCAAATGCTATGTAATGTGAAAAGGACATTGACCCTCAAAATTATTATGAAATTTGGAATGTAGGAATTTCAATTTTGTATGCCTTTTTCATAACGCACAACCAATCACAGCCCAACATATCACATTCAATTGTACATTATTTTGTTTAGAAGGGATTGTATTGGTACATTTTAATTACTCATGGACCCACACAGGAAGTCCTTAGCTCTGCTCAGTCGTAGTCAGGGGTGCACGGGTTAGACACTGATCCCGAAGCTGTTTGTGACCCATTGTGTCTCCATGTCTCTGGCAGTGACTGCTGCCTTTATCTGAGTGGAAGAAGCCATTCTGGTTTGTGCTCCTTAGTCAATTGTGTGTGTGCGTGTGTCTACCAAAGTGGTAATGTGTGAACAGGCTGTGGCAGGAGCTGGCTGACACAAGCCTCTGTGTCCTCTCCCCTCCACTGATGACTGTGTGTGTGTGTGTGTGTGTGTGTGTGTGTGTGTGTGTGTGTGTGTGTGTGTGAGGTCGGAAACGTGCTGACCCAGCCTTGTTCCACTGAGCCAGAGAGGCTGGGTTTTACCTAGCACCGCAGGAGAGGGATTAAGTGAAATACACACACACACACACACATGCTCTTTCGACCTGTGTGCCCCTGATGTACTGACAGTTGTTAAGCCTCTGTAGTATCCTAACATTGCTTTAAACTTGAAGCAGAGTGTTTGTCAGATTGTTGAGGCTGTCAATCAAAATCGAGTCTGCTCTCTGACCTACCACAACTTTTTCCCATCTCTTCCCCCACCCCCAGTCGGCTGTTGGGCATGACTACCAGAGCAAGCTGTCCAAGCACTGCTCCCAGACAGACACCTCCAAAGGCTTTGGTGGCAAGTTTGGAGTGCAGGCTGATCGCGTTGACCAGGTACAGTCCCAGCAAACAAGTTTGTGTTGAACTTAAAGGAGCATGCAGCACAGCAGGTTTATTACAACAAAATATGTGTGACAGAAAATATGCTGACATCAAGATAAAGATGTGAACTAGGACACTTTGTTTTTTTTGCAGTCTGCTATGGGTTTCGAGTATGCTGGGAAGACAGAAAAGCATGCCTCACAGAAAGGTAATGAGATTACTCTATGATCATGTGGAAATCACAGTCTAGTTCACACTTGGCATCTAAAAACGATGACTGGTTCATCTTGCAATTAAGACGAAGCACATTTATGCATGTCCTCAAATGTTCCTGGCATTTGTTATTGCTAAGAGGGATGATTCAGCCCATCCAAATGTCTGTGCTCAGAGAAGATGGAGTAATGTATCACTGTAATGTGCATAATAAGGACGATTGGTGGAATTCAAATCACTGCACTTCCCCAGAGATCTGACCACATTGCGTGCCCAAGTATGTTGGGATCAGGACCAGGACAGGATTCTAACCAGTTTTATGTACATGTGGATGTGGCCTACAGACCAGATAGAAGACCCATTTGATTGCCAAGTGTGAGTAGGGCCTACATGTAGGAGAAAGAGCTATGCACAGTAGAGGCTTAATAGATTAATCAGCAACAGCCCTCACCAATTCTAATTCTAATTCCACCAATGGTATTTCTGGGAAGTTTCTATCCTGCGTGACAAACAGATGATATATTGATATATTGCCACAAAGCCCCAGGTTTTGCAAGGCAAATTTTCCTTAGCACATTTTGAATGGAGCACAGAGATTGTATCATTTAGGGAAGTGTAAGTGTTTTGTTTCAGGAAGTAGATTTGGGATCTGAACCAAGAGCCCTGTTCACTGTATTGGGAAGTGCTGTTGACCTGTTTGATATTTTGCTGTGGCGTAGAACAGCTTAATGCTTCATGCCCTCTTTAGCCAAGCACACACACGCACACACGCACGCACGCGCACACACACACACACACACACACAGACACACACACACACACACACACACACACTAGCTTAAGCTCATTCTCAATACCCATGACTCACTTGTTGTCCTGTAGCATTTAGCAAACCTTCCATTCATAGGAGGCATTTTAATTGATTTACTGAATTGTTACAACGCATATGTGCAAATCACTGTTCTAGTATCAGTATGAATTAGTTAGCAATGAAACTAACTCATTTCCATTTATATTCCTTGGGCAGGTTAAAATAGCACAGCAATACACAAGGGACTTTGACAAATTATATATATATATGGCAGGGTGTTCATCATCTTCTTAGGAACTACTATGGTACAGTAGCCATGTAGCAATACTTTGAGACATTGTGCAATTATCTAAATGGGTATTCGCTGTCTGTATGACTAAGTGGTTTGTCAGTCATGGTCCTTTTAAAGGGCATATGTATTATCACATATTCTGCTTCCATAGTCTCTTGAAACAGGAAGTACATCTTCTCATCTTACACAAAGACCAGTGTGCCGTTATATAGCTGTACATAGCCTAACACACACACACACCCTCCTCATTACCAGCAGCCTTTACCAGCTCTGCTGCTTTCTGCTCAAGTTTCCTTTTGCTAAGAGCGTCCCTTCTCTCCATCTATTTATGCATCCATCCCTCCGTCCTCCCTCCATGCTCCGCTGCCTTGCTTGACCCTGCTGTGCTGTGTTGCCTCACCCAGACCACTCCGTAGGGTTTGGGGGGCGCTACGGGGTGCAGACTGACCGGGTGGACCAAAGTGCCTTGGGCTTTGATTACCAGGGCAAAACCGACAAGCATGACTCTCAGAAAGGTTTGTTTGACCCGCTTTTTTTAACCTCAGATCCCCCTACCTGCAAAGGTGCACACACATAGTCCACACACTCACACTCACACAGAGAGAGAGACCCACACACACACTGTGTGTCCCATCTCCAGACAGCACAAAGGTGTGTAAAGAGCCAGTCTGCACTGTGAGTCAGCATGCTTTTAGCCCAAATGGTGTTTTTGTGTGTGTGTGTAAGATTTTCATTGCTTTGTTTTGTTGCATTAGTTGCTAATCTATAGTCGTATATCAAGAGTCATATGTGTTTAGTTCACTCCTCTGGAAGTTGTGAAGTAGTGTTGCCACCTATCTATTTCCATTGTGTTCACAGAAGGTTGGAATCCCTCTATTAGCATTTGTTTGGCACAGGTGTTTCCCTAAAGAATGTACACCAGCATATCACTGAACGCGTCTGAATCAGCTCATACCATAGTTTAATACAGAAACTGAGCTTGTAGGCTAGCATCCAATGGCTACACCAAATGCTAGACAGCTGTTAACCTGAATTGCCAAAAGAGGAGGCACAACATAGTTTCTGTTGTACAAAACTGAATTTAAGAGATTTAGGCTGGCAACACAAGGCTTCAGTGTAATGTGATCCTTTGTATTCTCTGCAAATGTCTGTTGTTTTTAACACCGCCACTGCGGCTGAATCGCTCCAGACTACTCTAAAGGCTTCGGTGGGAAGTTCGGTGTGGAGACCGACAAGGTGGACAAGAGTGCTGTTGGATTTGAGTACCAGGGGAAAACTGAAAAACACGAGTCACAGAAAGGTTTGTTTTCGCTACAACTTTGAACAGTGTTTAAAAGATCATTTAACAGTATTACCACATCACAGGTTGGTAATGTAATGTAACATATAAAGTCACCGTCAAACTTGTTATGTATGACGGACTGCAGCATAAATGGACACAGAGTTCTCAGTAACAAACTTAAAGTTTATTCAAAGAAATGAAAGGGACATAAGGCCTCTGAAGAATAAATACCACAAACCCCCCCCCCCCCCTCCAAAAAAGAATGTGGAGATTCGGCCATTTCCTTCTCTTCCTCACGTCTTCCTAGGAGTGGGCATTCTCCACAGCACAGCACACCACAGCCCCTGCGCTGCCAGTGCATTTCAAGGGCAGAACTGTGATCCATGCTAATATAAGCTGCATACAGCCTCTCTTGTGAAAGGCCCACTAATGGATAGTGAATAAAGTGGGTCTAAAGGCCGACAAACCTCCTCAAAGGTCTCTGAACAGGCCCTGCCTTTCTCCACACCACAGCTAAAGCAAACACAGGCTTGCTGTTTGGAGCAACATAACCAGCAGCAGTAGTAATACTATCAGGGGAATGCCATTCATTCCTTTTGGACATTGTCCCAACTTGTCTTCCTCGTGGGAGATGGTGTACTGTATATGAGAGTGAATGGCCCCCACAGCAGATTCCCTGCTGACTCATTTGGCAGACAGGCCTGCTTGACCTCCTACCCCACTGTGTTCTCTCTGAATGGAGGCTTGGAGAAGATGACTTTGTAAATGTAGGCCGTGCCAGTGCTGTGCTGTGCTGGGAGCTTCATTCGGTTATCAAGGGCCTTTTACAGGTCAGTTCAGTGTTCCGTCAGCAGTGGAGAAGTTCTGCTTTGAAAAGGAGAAGGGGTTAATATTAGGTTTTATTAAACATGCTTTAGTCTTGCTATACTTTGCAAAATGCGACAAGTATGTATGGAGAATTGCCAAAATCTATACAAAACTGGCAATCCAACTCGGTACATTGTAATCTGATTCATACATCTTTTAACGGAACAGCTTAAACATTAAATGTGTGTGTGTGTGGTGTGTGTACAGACTATGTGAAGGGTTTCGGTGGAAAGTTTGGAGTGCAGTCTGACCGTCAGGACAAGTCTGCCGTGGGATGGGACCATCAGGAGAAACTGCAGCTTCATGAATCTCAGAAAGGTAATGTAAAGCTCTCACCCAGTCCACATGAAACACACCCTCACACACACACAATTCATCATTCCATTCTCCATCAGTTTATTCAGCTTCCTTCATGCACATGTTGATTGTTGACAGGCCAAGTAATGAAGAACCAGTGTTGCTGTAACAAACCTCTCTGTCCCTCATGGCTTTGCTCTCAAGAAGCCACTTCTTCTTCTTCTTCTGTGAGAGTTCATCTAAATATAAAGCAGTCAGCCTGCTCTTGTCACCTTTGTTCTCGTTGGCAACAATGAATTTCACACCCACACTGTTGAATCCCATGTCTTTGTCTCGTGGGATCCAGATGAGTTTGTTTCAAGATTTAGCAAGTATGTGTAGTTCTGTGTGGCCTGTGATTGACCTGTCCCTGAACATCACCAGGGTGGGAGTTGAGTACATCATGATACAGAGTTTCAACTGTAGTTAACATTCTCTGGAATGATCCTCTGCTCATCTGCGGTTTCTGGTGGAAGGGAAACCAGAAGTGAAAGCCATTGGTCAAATATAACTTTTTCAAAGTGTGTCATGTCTGCTGCTGCTGTTACTGTTGTTGTTATGTTATGTTGTTGTTGTACATGTCCATATGTTTTTTGTGTGTATACATGTGTGTTTGTGTGTCCTGTCTCTGTGTTTGTGTTTGTGTCTTTGCCGACTCTTGCAGACTATAAGCGGGGTTTTGGAGGGAAGTACGGGGTAGATGCCGACAAGCAGGACAAGTGTGCCCTGGGCTTTGAGCACAAGGAGAGCCTGGCCAAGCACGAGTCTCAACAAGGCACCGTCTCCGATCCCCCCCCCCCACCCCCTCCGCTCCTTACCCTCTCCTGTTGTCTTTAGCTGACAATTAATGTGCTGCAACATCCACCACACACCCTCCCTCCCCCTCTCTCTACTCTCCCTCGCTGCTCTGATGCACCTGAGCCAGCCCACACAGCAGTCCTCCGAAGAGCAGAACAGAGCAGTGTTACTCCGCTAGATGCACCAGATAACTCCATTCTGCAATCGGACACTTTTATCTTAATATGTACACAACCATTGCAAAGCACTATAACAAGAGCCTGAAGTATCCATTAGGGGTGAATACACAGGTAAACTCACAATCAAATATTATCACAACATTTTTCAGATGACATTGATATCTCAACACGGCCGAAAATTAAGAGCTGCCATTTTACAAAATCAACACAATGTAGAGTACACTCTAGATCCAGACAGTAGCAGGAACTGTTAAAGGCCTGTTTTAATGGAATGTGTTGTCTAGCATTGCTGCTAGGTATAATTGTGTTTCGTGACAGTTACCACTCTATCAAGACCTTGAAAGGTAGTGATTTTCTGAAGAACCAGAATAGCTATGTGGAGAAGTTAGTTTTTAACTGTTTTGAGTTTGAAAAAAATATATATTGATATTTGGTGTCAGTGTATCAATAGCATACTGTGAGCAGATGTACCGTGAAGGATCACAGTTTCGATCCATCCTTAGCGCATTACAAGTATCGAGCACAAGCAGAAAGAAGGTCTGAAATGTGAAGCACAATAATCAAGTGCTTGGATGTTTTCTGTCGGAATGTTTATTTATTGATTCAGTTTGTGAATTGATGTAGTGTGGGTGAGACTCTTTCTGTCTGTGTCCTGAAAAGCTAGAATTGTTCTCACCATGGAGAATTATGCTCATTCTCTAATGACTTACTCAAAAATCTAAAATGGCTCCTTTGCAAAGGTAGTGCTGTTTTATCTACAGCTTGTTGACAGCTGTGCAGTATAGGTGGCTATATTCTGGTGACCATGATGAGGTATAATAGTTAATGTTTCACAAACACAGAGCTGGGCTGAATTGAGCTATGTGGGGGACCAGATTATACTTCTGTATTATGTTAGTTAGATTCTCTTTTAGAGGTCAGATGTGAACTCACCGTATCGCCTACGTCCAGCTGTTGGATCTCGGTCATTGTATTGTCAGCTTTGTTGAAACTGTTAGGTCAGTGTTTACCACGGTCAGTCGTGCCACTAAACCCTGTGCTCCACTGGCACATCTGACTGAGGTAATCCTGGGCTTTGTGTGTGTGGCGTCCTACATGCCAGCGCAAGCAGGACGGGAAACAAACGTGTGCTGAGCAGTCTGGCCCATAGGCCTCAGATTAGTCCCAAAACAGGTCAGAGCGTCTGTGCTGGGGTGTGTTGAGTAGCTCAACTCCCCTGTAGTTTTAAAAAGGGTTTCATCTCCCAGGCTTCTGCAGATAATCAAAAGAATCACTTTTGATGTTATGTTTTCCAAATCCCCTTTTATGTTCCTAGCTGAGCTGTTGTCCCTGACCTCCCCTGTCCTGTCCTGTCTGAATGACACTACCCACCCCACCACCCCTATCCCTCATTTGCTTCTGGTCCAGTTGTATGCAGATGTGCTCATAAGTGCATGATGCCCCCCCCCCCCCCAACATGCAAAAAAAGACACAGCTGCTTGCACTCAGCTTGTGCAGAAATAGCTTCTGTCAGGTGAACATGCAAAATACTGTAAAAGCCACTGAATGAGTAATAGGAAATATAAGCGCCCCATTTTTTCTTGTGAGCTTTTTTTGCAGGTTTGCATGGCTGCCCGTCAGCCTGATGTATGTTTCACCTTTGCTCTTCTGTTGCGCTCATGACCTTGAACTGCTTCTTGAGTTGACCTCTTTAGGTTACATGTCTAACTTTTATTTATTTTTGCATTCTAGACTACTCCAAAGGGTTTGGAGGGAAATATGGCGTCCAGAAGGATAGAATGGACAAGGTATGTATGTGTCCATATGTATTCTATGCTAGAAACAATGCGTTTGCTTGCTATAGGGCTGCTCACATAGCTCGTCTTTGTCTTCTTCAGAACAGGCATGGGTTTATATTTTTCATAGACTTTTCATGATTATTAAAGATCTACTTAATTGACTTCTACTACTTAACCCAGCTGAGTTACTAATCGTGCGTCACAACAGAAGTAGATTTGGATGAAGAAAGAAGGGAGCAGTTGCCGCACCCTGCATTTATATCACAGTGGTGTGCCACATTGCAAGGCATGTGACTGTTGATTTAAGGGTCGGTGTTCTGTGACTTGGCCTTGAGGGGTTATCAGTGGAGGTTACTCCACTCCACAGCAGTTTGCAAATATTTGCTGGTGTTTGTGTCTGACAGAGTGCAGGGACCTTCGAGGACGTGGAGAGACCGGCCTCTGGCTACCAGAAGACTAAGCCGACAGAAGCAGGTGCTGTATTAATGACACTTAAGAAACTTTGAAATAGGATATTTTCCCCTTGTTTTCCCTGTTTACACATGCACCCATGTAAACACACACACACACACACACACACACACACACGCACAAACACACAAACACAGATGCAACTCTACCAGTTTCGGTCTTTCTTTTCCGTGAGCTGAAACAACACTATCTCTCCCGCTCTCGCTCTCGCTCTCTCTCTCTCTCTCTCTCTCTCTCTCTCTCAATGGTATTCTTGTGCTCTGTTCTCTGTCCCATTAGCCAGTGCCAACACTGGGAGCATTAAGGCTCGCTTTGAGAACATCGCCAAGGAGAAAGAAGAAGAGGACCGGAAGCGTGCTGAGGAGGAACGGAGCCGGCGGCAGGTCAAGGAGAAGCAGGAGCAGGAGGAGGCGCGCAGGAAACAAGAGGTACGCTGCTGCAGAAGATCCCCTAAGCTCACTTCCTAATCGTGTGTGTGTGTGGGTGCGTGCGTGGGTGTGTGTGTGTGCGTGCGTGTGCGTGCGTGCGTGCGTGTGCGTGCGTGCGTGTGTGTTTGTTCATATATTCATCTGTTCCTTTGAGTTCACTCAAAATCACATACATGGATATCATTTCATACAGACATGCATGTGCAGAAACTAAATCACACACCTGCATGTACACACATCCTCTCAAGGCACACATGTGTGTTCTCATTCCCACACACTCATGTTTTGAGCTTTTGTTTTCACATCCAATTCACGTTGTTGTAGGAGGCAGCCAAAGCCAAACCACCATCTCCTGTACCTAGCCCTGTACCTAGCCCCACCCCCGCTGCCCAACCACAGTATGAGGTAAGGACTGAGGCACACACACACACACACACACACACACACACACACACACACACACACACACACACACACACACACACACGCACGCACGCACGCACGCACGCACGCACACACACATACAAGTTCGATCAAAAACTCAGACATGCTTGTGCAGGAACAAAAACGCAAACCTGCATTTACACACATCCTCTCAAAGCACTCGCACACACACCACACGTTTTGTTTTCACATCCAATTCCCGTTGTTGTAGGAGACAGCCAAAGCCAAAGCACCATCTCCAGTACCTAGCCCCACCCCAGCGGCCCAGCCAGTGTATGAGGTAAGGCGTGCGCGCTGTTTGTTTTTACATGATCTAAACAACTTGTTTATATCATGAGGAATGGTAAAAACTGTCCATTTTTGTGTCACTATGAATCACCCTGAAATGCCATACCAACATTTATCGGTTTATTAAAATGTCGACATTGGCTCCTTTGCCACTCGTCATGCATGGCTTGTTTCTGTAAGCACACATCCTTCATGTAGTGAAAAGGGGCCTTTGTGTTTTGGTTCCGAGGAAGACGTTCAAAAACCAGTGAGTCAGGAAAACCACATGGGGGAAAAAAACAAACATCATTGACAATGACAAAAGCTTATTTGTGACCAAATGAAATCAGTCCCTTTAACTGGTGGTTTGGCTGCCCTGTGACATGTGTTGGTGATCGCCCCCTGCTGGTGTGTGCGTGCGTGTGTCTGTCAGGATGCAGAGCTGTATGAGGAGCCTCCCCAAGAGGACAATGTCTACGAGGCAGCGCCTGTGTCTGCCCCGGCTGAACAGACCTGCGAGGAACCTGCTCAGGATGACTTGTACCAGAATGTGGAGCAGGACAACCAGGCAGGAGGAGGAGGAGGTGAGGACTCCGGACCCTCAGGACTCATGGTAGAGCGTGTGCAGTCTAGTCTTTGTAGTCACATCTGTTTTCCTCTCTCTAGATGCCCAGGCTTATGACTACGGAGAGGACCTGGGGGTGACTGCTGTGGCCCTCTATGACTACCAGGCTGGTGAGTGTGTTGGCACTTATGATGTCTTATTGGCACCTGTGAACTGAGCCAGCTGATGTCACAAGAGAAATTTCCCAGGTTTGTTTTCTCCCTGAGGTGCAGGCTTAAAGCGAGTGCAATAGATCTATACAGCTGTGATGCTTTTTGTGACGACTCACAATCTTCACGATTGGTTTCAAAGCAAGACACCTCAAAATATTGTGCGAAATATTTGTCTTTAATGTTGTTGGGTTTGGCACCGAAAACTGGAGTTTCACCGCGAGCATCGTGATGTTGAGCGGCAAATAAACAGTTAACAAAGAAACAAGCTAACTACTAGGTAGTGACGCAGTGACGCAGACCATGGTAGCTAACCATGCAGTGAACTAAATGTACTAAGTCAGAGCGTCTAATAGCAGTGGAAAAGCAGCAATAGTAAACACACATTACTAAGTTGGAGAAACGATCAATAACTCTAACTCGTTTTTTCAGCTGGAGAGGATGAGATTTCCTTCGACCCCGACGACATCATTACCAACATCGAGATGATTGACGAGGGATGGTGGAGGGGTGTGTGTCGGGGGAGCTACGGACTGTTTCCAGCCAATTACGTGGAGGTTCGGCCATGAGGCCACAGCCCACCAATTGGCCACGCCTTACCTGCCAAGCCCGACTCCCTGGAGGAGAGAGAGGCCTTCCTTCCCACCCTTTTTTTATCTCATCCTTCTCTTTTTATTTTCTTTCACCCCCCCAGTCTTTCTTGGCCGATCACGGCCTTCTCAAAAGTCTCAGGACTGTCAGCTCTGCTGCATTTCTCTTTCGGTCTTCATTCTCGTTCATTCACGCTTTACTCTTCCCTACTGTTAGTCAGAATCTCACATCCTGTTGGGAAGTGGCAGTAAAAACAGAACCTGTAGCAGGTTGGAAAGGAGGGATTCCTGTAAGATGTATTCCCTGTGGCTCATAACAGGAAAATGGATTCCTCGTTACAACTGCTAGTGCATCTTCATTTAGCGCTCTTTCTCATTCATAGTCAACTCTCTCTCCAGATTAGGCCTGATGTGTTAGAAAGGCTTAAACACCCCCATCCCCCAGAGTATTGACCGTGCAGTGCAACCTCACATCACAAGCCATGTGGAGGTATTAGGATCACCAAAGATGAGGGAATTATTCTATCTTGCAGTAAAAAAAATGCACCATGTGGGTGTAATCTCTTCCTCCTGAAGGAAACCCTATGTGTTTCACTTATGCTTCTAGTACTCACACAGAGACTTGCTTCTCTTGGAATCCATGGTTATCGTAGCCTGTAACTGTTAAGCTGCTTGAATCATTTTTCTTTCTTTTTTATTATTATTTGTAATGGGTACACGGTAACTCTTGTGTTTGCTATGATGAGAAGAAAAGAAAAAAGAAAAAAAAAAACATTTCCTTACTTTGAACAGTCTCTTCATCTAGACAGATTCACTCCTGTGGTGTATGATGCAACACTAATGACACCGCTTAGCAGCCTGAAATAAACATCAGGCTGAATGAATAAATAAATAAATAAATAAATAAAACTTTGAGTTGCTAGCTGCGGTCCAATAATGTGTTAAGGTTCCTCCTAAAGACTTAAGAATATATATATGAGAAGATTACAGTGTTTTGAAATAAATATATTGAGAAAACGCAGCCCATCCTGCCATGTCCACATGTAGAGGATGACTGTGTATGTGTTCCATAGGCATGCGTGTCTTAAGTGTCTTGTTCTGTTCCATGTTTTGTGTGGGATACGGTGACGTATGGGTACTCTCCATCATGGCCAACACATTTTAAACTAGCAAAGGAATGACTGACTTCAAGTTCTGTTCGTCTGTAAGATTCTAATCATGACACTGTGTGATGCTTCTTCATTTTAACTGATGATGACAATCCCATCCTGTTAACATGGGTATCGTTTCGGCCTTTGAGTACCTAGACTAAAATGTATGAGTGATTTAAATGACTTTATTGGGTTGGGGTTTTATAATAAAGTGACCTTTACAAGTATTTAATTTTCATGTTTTTGATTCAGTCTCAGTCTACTTCATAAAAATAAAAAAAATCAACATAATTAAAACATTATCATGGTAACTCACAATATGTCACCATGTGTGATTCATACCAGCCACACATAGTTTAAAGTGCATACATGCAAATCAAATGTAACATGATGGTAAAAACGTAACAGTCTGTGTAGCATTTCCAGTCCCATGGAGGCTAGTAGTTTTTCTGTCTGAACAGTTCTTCATATGTTTACTTCTTGGCTAATAAAACTGTTATCTGAAAGTAGTATTCCATTTATGTTTGTTTACCATAAAAATTACTCTAGCCGATATATCTCAGGAGTGATGTTAAAGTGGCATGGTATTGGTGCTAGTTAGAATGTTCAGCAAAATCTCTACCACTAGAGGGCACCACCACACCACATATTTTCTACCGGCTCATTTCCCACTGAAATGGGATCTACTGTAGGTGAATACTGAAAAACAACTCAATTCAATAGACTTTGTTCATGCAATATTAGAGAATAGTTAGATTAAACACTACTGTCTGTATTTCCTCACCATTGAGTTTGAAACCCTACTTCTTCATTCTGGGTGATCCTTTTGGCCTCCCACAGGACCCAGACTAAAGTTCTGCAGGAAGTTCTCTCAGGGGTCTGTGTTCCATATCTCCACAACTGGCAACAGTGCAGTCAGTCTGCACAGCAGGTATTGGACAACTTGCTGAAATTGCCACTAAGGACAAGCACCCTCCGTTTTGCCTAGCACATTAAGTTCAGTGGGTTGCAGTTGAATTTAGGATATAGTGTCCCTTACTTCACATGCTTGTTAGTGTGGGTCTGCACTGGCAGATACTTGGAGTGTGTTGGAGATACTCTGGATCTATCTGCTGCATCTAACGAGAATACTTGTACAGCATTTTTGGTGGTTAGACAAAATACTGGGTTCTTCTCTATTTTTTTGACGTATGCTTTTGAAAGTGACACTGTGTGCTTCAAATCCCTTCAGAGCATTGTCACCCTCCAGCATGGGTTTGACATGCTGGCTCAACAATCAGCTGTGGTGGCAAAAGCTGGCCAAAGGTGAGGCAGCTGGGTTGCTCAGTCTTATCCATAAAGCCTGTTTCCAGATGATATATACATTGTGTTATTACAAAGCTCTGTGGAATATTCTATTTGGATTAGTCAGTCATTAGGTGTTTGGAGGACAACTGTTTGTTACTACCTGGAGTTTTGTAGTGGTGAATTTGTTTGGTGTCCATAATCTTAATCACTTGCTCCCTCTGTCGTATGACTGACACAACCATGTCATAAACATCCATAGCATGTGCACCCTCTGTTAAATTACTAACATAACTATGTCATTATGTCAGCTATGTCCTGTCATAAGCAGTCATGGACCAGCATCCAGTGAAAAAACTGTGTCAAATGACCATTATCTGTAAAGAGAGCCTTTCAAATTGCCTTGTGTTATGATATAAGCATGAAACAGAACACTGCTATGGTATCCAAAATTCTGAGAGCTGTCGTGATGTCAGTAGACACTGATCGCATGATGGATAATGACAGGATATGGCATCTGCTATGTCATGTTTATGACAATATTAGTATGACTGGGATCAAGTACAGCATTACCTCAAATTACTAATTTGTTTGGTAGGTAGCCATTTATTTTTAAATAATAATCTGGTTGTGTGATAAATCTTAACTTTGCCTTATAAATTGTACTTGATTTGTAAAAATAAATATGAGTAATTTTGTTTTGGGAGGAGGGGGGGGGGGATCCCCCTACATTCATAGAATTATTATAATACTATAATGTCCTCTGGTTATGTTAGAACAGTTGCAAGGACAAGGTTGGCCTTAGCCTCAAGGAGTAACTGAATTTCTGACACCACTCCATGTGATCTAGTTTTTACAGTAGAAACATGCCTTACTTTCCTTCCCTTGCCTGCATTATATATGCACCCAAATGATTTGAATAAAAATAGTGCCCACAAAAAAGACCGCAAATAGGGCTAAACATCCAATATGGTATGCTAACATTTTTTTTGTCGACGTGGCAACAAGGTTTGCACAGACAAACACACACACACACACACACACACACACACACACACACACACACACACACACACATGCTCAAGAGTAAGAAGGACAACAATAGTGCAATATCATATTTATTTCTTACAGCCAATTTTGGTTGCCATACAAGAAGTATTGAGGATCTGGGGGGAAGAGTGCAGTTACAGGAACTTCTCTTTTTCATTTGAATAATTCATTAAGTCTAAATAAGAGGATCTGGTAGCACAAAATTACAGCAACAGAGATAACAGGAACACAGATCTTTACACAAAGTAGAGCGAGAAACATCATAATATCTATGAAAAATATAAAAGAAAAAGAAAACAAATGAGTTAAATAAACTAATTCCAGCTGATTGCTAGAGGAAGTTGTTTAGTGGTCGGGAGAGTGAGGCATGCTAGTTTTGCAGCATTGCCCAATCCACAAAGTGATGGTCTTTAGCATTTCATTTAAGTCCACTACGATATAGCTCTAAGTTTCCACATACAAAAAATTAGCTTAGTGATATGTTGTTCCATAAAATCAACAGTCACATCTACTCCTTTTTTGTAGATTTATATATAGATTCTGTAAAAGTGTCCTTAGACCTGTTGCTAAGAGGTGGCCAGAAACGTTATACATTTACGACATGTGATATTTTGGTCAATTTTACACACGTTATACACAAACTAAGTCTGCGATTTCAAAATGTAGTTACAATATGCATCGGAGGCAGGCGCCGACTATTACTGTTCATGTCTGATTTCCAGAATAATTCATATTTGTGGGTTGTTAGTACTTCTTCGGTTCAAAGTTACATGGGATAAGGGATTACACAATTCTTGAAAACCACAACCAAAGAGATCCATTCAGTATAAATATTGCTTCTTAGGTACCTCAGAAATCTATCAATTTACTTAGTCATTATATTTTAATATAACTTTTTTTTGGCAAACCACGCTTTACTTCATCCAAATAGTTTATAAAATTCAATATAATTCTATATAAATCCTTAAAAATACTGTGCTTTTTTCTGACGTTCTGCTATTTTAAAATAAGATCTATTTAAAAACATAGGGTCATAGCAGCACAACTGGCGCAAGCCTTCTATCAAAGCAGGCTCACAATTCCCTTCCTTTCTCCGAGAATAATCTAGCATCATTTCTATATCACTCACACACACAAACTAAAGAGGTGTCTGGGGGAGGGGGGTGACTACTGGCACACAGCCACAGAAAAGAGAGAACGAAGGGAGATGAGACAGGTAGAGAGAGAGAGAGAGAGAGAGAGAGAGCGAGAGAGAGCGCAGGAGGGACAGGGAATAATGGGAAATCATGGCTGCTCACCCATTCATCTCTCTCTGGGTACCTCATCTAATTACAAACGTAACCCCTCTTCCATCACATCATAAAACAGGACGGAGAGGGCAGACAAACGTAACCCTTCTTCCATCACATCATAAAACAGGACGGAGGGGGCAGCAGCTTTTCTGCACTGTCTTCAGGAAAGGAGGGCTCACTTCTTGAACTACTATGCCCAACATCCTCTTTGCAGATGAAAATGCCATGATTATTTTCCAGTGTCATGATAAAATGTTCAACAAACAATATATTCATATACATTATGTATATATTTATTTCTTAAAATAAAAAAAGATTTACAATGTCATGATAAATATGTTTTTTTTTTTTAAATCTTTTATAATTCTTAAATACAAATTCACCAAATCACTTCTGGAATTGGTAGCTCATATGTGAGGTGGGGAGGGGTATGGGAATGGATGGCCACCTGAGATGCCTCTGTGGATCCACTAGAGGGCGGAGCTAGCCCTGTCTCTGATGTGCACAACAAGCCTACCACTCTTCAGAGCAAATGGGGCGGCTCCACAATTCTACAATTGCGAGCAAAGCAGACGACGTGTGCTTGTCTTCTGAACTGTATATATTGTAATTGCACTGCTTTAACACTTTACTGCCACAACACTATCAGCTTCTGATGGTATATAGAGAGAATGATTAACAGAAGACGCTACTGGGAGCTCCTGTGATGGCCTTCATGTCAACAAACACTTCGAGCATCTAGGTCCATAAACACATTGTTGGATTTGATAGCAGCATTTTTGTCCTTGTCTCTCAGTTCTCATCCACCGGAGCTGTAATACACAGTATCAGTCTAGTGTCCGAACAACTTTTCATAAAAATATCTTTCTGTGTTACCAGACGGACCAGCTTAGGGCCTGTCTACTAACAGATAGTGTAGTCCACTTCCTGTCCATCTCTTGTAATGTTTGATTGACTGGCCTTATTAATGTTTCTCTCATGTGTCCCAAGCTTATAACCAGTAGCACCATCCTTTATTCACACCATTTCACAAAGCAGTTCATACAAAATGCCCTCTCTGTCCCAAATGACTTCTTTAATAAGGACCCTATGCTGCTCAAATGACAATGAAAAGTGAAGTGTATGACAGTAGTGAGGGGGGGGTGGGGGGGTGATGGGGAGGCGAGGGAAAAAAAGGGTATGATGCTTTTGATATGGCTAAAATCTGACAACCCATGAGAAGAGCTCCTGTGCATCAGTGCTCCAGTGATGTGGCACTTACTCTAAACCAGTGTTTTAGAGGGGGGTGGTGTGTGTTGGGTTGGGTGTGTGTTGGGTGGGGTGGGGTGGGGGGTTGCTCACCACGTCCGCTCACCTGCACTCATGTGGAAGACGAGGAGGATTCGCACTCGACGTGTGTCACTTCACGCACCTCTCGACAGCTATAATCCACGGGCGTCTCCGCGAGGGAAGGAGGAGCAACCAGCGGACAGAGGGGCTGCTACAGTGGTGCCCATGTGCCTGTGAGACCACTCTTAAGGTGGGACGGTGGAGGACTGTGGGATTGAATGCGTGTTGCTATGTAGTATTACTGAAAGTGTGGGTTAAGACTGAGTCAACCTTACTGGCTGGGGTTGTTTTCATACATAAGTCAGAAACACAAGTTTTGTCAATAATTTTTTTCCTTTTTTTTTTATTCCTGTGTGTTCTTCACTCGACAGCGGCTGCATCCATAAATATAACCCCAGTGTTTGTTTTCAGTGAAGAAATATTCTGTGAAGAAACTCTAGCAAAGATAGAAAAGGAGCCCCCAGCTCAGCTGTTTAGGGTGCCCCCAAGTGAGGCGGTTTGAAAAAGTCAGTATTCCAAAGCGGGGCGGACATGAGGGCATGTCTCTGTGGCTCGGGGTGGCGTGGGGTGGGGTGGGGTGGGGTTGATGTGTTCTCTGGCTCTCCCTCTCTCTCGCTGTGGGTGTTGATGTGGTCCTTAAGAACTCGCTTGCTTGATCAGCTTGAGAGAGGAGATGCAGCTGCAGCCTCCTGGCCAAGAGGGAAGCTGACACACACACGCACACTTGGAGACACTTGGAAGCCTCAGATCCCTGGAGAGCAGACACTTGGGGAGATCCTTGGTCCTTTACCTCCTGTGTGCTCATCCAGACCACCAGAGAGAACGACAGAGAGAAAGGGAGGAAGTGGGAGATTACAAAAAAGAGAGAGATAAAGAGGCGGCCCTCTTTTATCTGTCCAGCAGCAGTTTGAGAGCCCTCTCGATGTTCATGCGGTGGCCCACCCGCGTCACCCCCAGGTCTATCAGGTCCTCCTTCTGCAGGTTGGGCAGGTGGCTCCCCTCGATCTCGTTGTCCATGAAGGCATCCTTGTGCTCGGCCAGGTGGAGGCTCTCTAGCCAGTCTGCTACGTCGTGCGTGGTCCACATGAGGAGGGGCTTGCCGGCGAAGGGCTTGTTGGAGGCGGCCTGGAGCAGCGTGAGCGGCGAGGGCGAGCGGCTGCCCGCGGAGCACAGGCTGTAGCGCTCGCTGCCCGCCAGGCTGCTGCCGCCGCTGCCCCCGCCCATGGGCGGGGTGGGAAGGCCGAACACGTCGGTCAGCGTGGGTGAGGAGGCGGAACCGGGCAGGGAAGAGGCGCGGCCTGAGGCAGGGCCGGAGTCCGTCGGAGAGGAGACGGGGCTGGAGGACGAGTGGTGGTGGTGGAGGTGAGGAGGCAGGCTGGCGGGCGGAGTGCTGGGGGTGGCGAAGGTGACAGTGGCGCTCCGCTGAGGACTGCACACACACACACACACACACACACAGAGGGAGAAAGAGACAGAGAGAGAGAGAGAGAGAGAGAGAGAGAGAAGTCAAGGGTTGATACTAGTGCTGAAGTGATAGTCAAGCATCACAGCAAAGCAAATCCGGGGATTCACCATCACTCCATGCCAAACCAAGCACAGCTTTAGACCCCAATGTCCATCATTCATTTAGTAGAGCAGAATAATGATATAAACAGACTGAAGTGATAATGAACACTTTGACCCTTACTGATTACCCCTTTACCTATCATAAAGTAAAAACAGCTGATTAACAATGACATTCTATAATATAGAATGGGATGGGATGGTGCAAAGACAAATTAGGTGTGTTCAATCCTATTTCATTTATATTCTTGCCAGCCTCTATTGTTCTTGTTGACTGTGGGAATTGCTAGATTGTGTTGAGCGGCTCATCCAATCTCCACCTGTGAGGTGACCACCCAAGAAGGCTTCAGCGCTCGGTGCTCAGATAGCTGGACTGGACTGGACTGTGATGAGTAACGGCCAGCCCCTGCTCTCCCTGGGGACATCCGGCTTAATCTCTGCCAAGCTTTGCTCCTCATTACTTGACAGACTTACTGGAAAGATTACTCTGCGCGGAGGGGATTGGAGGAGGAAAGGAGGATTTCCACAAGAAATCCACTCGTTTCAGCCCGTCAGCCCCCCGAGTCCATGTGCACATGACCACATCTGAATTGTCTGAACTCCACCATGGTGTGCTACAGGGAGAAGTTTTGGGAGAAGAGCGGACACCGACTACTGTGAGCCTGGGTGCTGTGCTGTGCTGCTCGCTCGCGCCTTTGCTGCCCTAGCTCTGTGTTTGGTTAGGAGTGTGGGGGAGAGAGGCGGCCAGTGTGTGCCAGCTTTAGACGCCCATCATGGGAACTGGAGCGTGGGGCATCATGGGTATGGTGACAGATGGGGACCTGAGGCAAAAGATAGACTCCGCCCCCTTCAGTGTGTGACCCAGCACCCTCCCCCCTGCCATGGCCCTTCAGCTGTCAGTGAGCACCGCACAGAGAGAGAGAGAGAGAGAGTGTGTGTGTTATGTGTGTGAAAGAGAGATGGGGAGGGGGTGTAACTGTGAGAAATTGTTCTGGTATCAAATCATCATCTTGTTGAAATGGGCATCTGCTAAGCTTTTCCTCTGAGTTATGTAAATCTGATTGAGGTGTTTCCTTTGGTATAGATGGATCTGTTTTGTGTATGTACGTGACAATTTCACTTCAGTATAGAATGAAAAAGTTTGAAGTTACTGTAATGGGCAGATGATGTTACCAGCATATATGCTATTAAGAAACACCACTAGATGGCAGTATGGTTTACACACTCTAACGCTTAATCTTCCTCACTCAGTCCTACTCAAATATTATGCATTATTCAGTGGCCTCATTTCTCAGTGGTCATTTTCTAATGATTTTCTGTAGTGACACAATGATCAGATTTAACTGATGGGATGTAACTGTTTTCAATAAATAAACTTGGATCTTATTTATTTACAGCTCACAAAAAGATAGATAAAGTATACAACAGAAGTACCCCTGTGCAACAACACTTAAATGTCAAATGAATCAACATTGTATCACCTTACAGTAATTGTATTACTTCAAAGTTAAACAGTAGGGTATCTTGTGTGTAATGTTAAAAACTAACAGTTGATTTGTTATATTAAAAACACAGGTCCCACAGCAGAAACTCAATGCAACAAAAGCCAGTTCACCTTTCATTACTGACTTTTATTTTTCCAATACTTCATATGTCCACCTTATGTTTGATGGCCGACTCAATCCTCCTTTGCATGGAGGACACTAGTACTTTTTTGGAGAGATGTTCTGCCATTCTTCAGAGACACATTTTTTTCATGTGGTCTTTGCTGGAGGGGCTGTGATGCTCTACATTTCTCTTTAAAATACCCTAAAGGTATTTTATTGGATTCAGGTCAGATGACATACTGTACTGGCCTGGTCATAGTTTTCTTTTTTTCATCTTTAGAAACTCTTGCGTGATTTTGGCAATGTGCTTTGGCTCGTCATTATGCTGGAATTTTCCTCTTTTGCCAAGCTTCTGGAGACTGGGAGTCATATTGTCACCATCTATTTGGTACATCAACAGGCATTCCTGGTGCCGTCTATAACTCATCTCCCCAATTTCCACTCATGAAGCCCCATATCATCACACTCCCACCTCCATGCTTCACTGTCAGGACTATGCATTAACTGTGTTAGTCTTGGCCGCCGCACGTAGAGGTTGATGTTATGCAATGCCCTTTGCGTCTGGGCTGCCAAAGAAACTCGCATTCTCATTGATAACCCCTGTGCCAAGTCTTAAGAACTATCCTGTCTGTTTTTCAGAGCTAGACTAGTGGTACTATGGCTCATTCTGTGCCTCCTGATTACTGCTGCAACTCTTGTTTCGTCCGATTTAGTTGATCACCAATCTTTCTGTATCCTTTGCTTTGCCAATTGTTTTCCACGTGGAGCCATGATGCAGACATACACATAGGAAGTCCAACACGTCCAAAATCCTGGTATTCCCAGGTCAGTTTATAACAATGCTCATGCGATAAGGCTAATTGGGAATTTGGGAGGTGTACTCAATTCTGTTTCAATTATCACACGTTTTCTAACTTGTGTGTCAGTCTTTAAAACATATTTGTTTTGTATCATTAAGGGGAAAAACTCCATTCCACATAGAAATAATGCAATTATTGAGACGTGATACACTTTGGAATCATTTGACATTTAAGTGATATTGCATAGTGGTGTACTTCCGTCTGTTGTATGCTGTTTCTATAGGCATGCTATCAGTGGGATTAATGACGTGGAAATTAGCACTGCAGCTTTCATCATCAGATTGGATGAAGCCCACAAAGGATGATATTACTGCTCACACATATTGACAGAGGCCAAGCAAAGGATAGGGATGTGCATTAGCATAAACATGTACACATTACACTCATCCCATAATGACTTGATGCTAATCATTACTGATGAATGAAGATGCACATGAGAAAAAGTCATTTTATATCACACAGAATACTGTTAGGGTACAGAAGCACGCAGCTGACCACGCAGCTGTGAGTGTGTGTGTGTGTGAGTGTGTGTGTGTGTGTGCGTGTGTGTGTGAGAGAGTGTACGTGACTGTGTGTGATAGAGCGAAAACTGGAGAGAACATGCGTGTGCGTAAGGAAGAGAAAGTGTGTAAGTGTGAGATATGAGTCCCAAGAGGAGAAAGAGAAACTGTGAGCGGACAGGACTGATGGAAAAGGTACAGTATGTATGTTTGACATCAGTGCTTTTGAGTGTGTGCGCATGTTCCTGCCCCCCACACCACAGCAAACATTCCACTAGCCTCCAGATGGAATGAGAGACGAGAGAGAGAGAGAGAGAGAGAGAGAGAGAGAGAGAGAGAGAGAGAGAGAGAGAGCAAACAGACTGGCAGAGTGGGTGAGCTGGGTGCACGGGCACACAGACCACCATCCCACCACCACCACCAGGCAGTGCCCATCAACCCACGGGGGGAGGGGGCCGGGAGCCCAGACTTCACCCACTTCAGTCAGTCACAGGCCTGGGTTAGGGTGAGGGGGTAGGGGTAACCCTTGGTGCTGCTCACGGCTTACTTACTGCTCCTCAGCACGAGCTGCTCCCCGCACTGCAAGCATGGGGACGACACATGAGGATGGGGATGAGATGCAGTGAAAAACAGCAGGAGGGGGATGAGAAAATGTAACCAAGTAACTAGGCCACACTTTAAGTTTATGTGAAACATACACGCACAAACACACAGCACATGAAAGACACATGAGTGAAGTATGAACTATGATGGGTGGCCTACTGTTCATGTCAGTGAATCAGAGTACATGACAGTGTGTCCCTTAAAAAAGTGGAAGCTATGCTTGCTGGATGGGCATGCTTAAAACAGTGGAAGCTATGCTTGCTGGATGGGCATGCTTTAAACAGTGGGAGCTCTGCTTGCTAGATGGGCATGCTTTAATCAGATGTCTGGTGAAGCACCTCTAATGGTATTACACTCATTCAGTCAATTCAATGATTATATGGCCACAGCTGCAAGTGACCTGATACCTGCTACCTGAGAGCTTTAAGCGCTTAATCTTCTTTGGCATTCTGTACTTGCACAAGACAAATTAATCATGACAAACATGATCCTAATGGTGAATGCAAACGTTTGTGAACTAACAAAAGGAATCCTAAGTTTGAAAAAACAACTGTAATACACATTTTCTTCAAGTTGGCCTACTTTAATATTTTAATTCGTCACCATTATATATTTGCTTGTAGTTTATACATTAATGACAACGACAAAAGACAATCGTAAACTTGCGCTGTCATCAAACTAATGGTAAACAAGTTACATTACTGGGTTCATCACATCTCATGGCTTTACTCATTTGTTTTGGGCATCAGTGCTTTGTCTCAATTTCCAAATATTTTTAACATCTATATCCATACCCATTCAAAATAACCATAGAAAATGCCCATGTTTCTATTTACAGGACATTTTGGCCTGGCTGAGCATCCGTGCAACTGGGCTGTGCAACGCATTCACGCTGTGCATTCATGGGAGCACCGCCAGAGGCTGCGTGGCCATGGAGCTCTTCATATGCCGCCTGTATAATTGATGAAATTAAGTTTCACATGGCTGCTCGTGCCTGAGAGGCGCACGTACACACAGGGCATCCCCATAAACGCCATCCACGCTTTGTGTCCAGCGAGTGGCTGCACGTGCCAGGCGCCGTGCTGGGGAGAGGTCACAGAACTCTCGTGTGGGTTGGTTAGCACCCCCCAACAACCCTTCAGGCTGGGAGGTTTGAGCCTTCTCTACTCGGACTGACACTGCAACCAGGCCCCAAGGCAACGATCATCTGCTCGTTGCTAGGCAACTGTTTCGTTCACAGGCGGGAACACACACTAATCTGTGAACCTTCAGAGAAAAAATCCTTGGTGCTGTACTTGTCATTTAGTTCTGGTGTAGAGCACTGATTAAAGCTGAGATTAGAGATTCCTGGTGACCCTTGTTCACTGTGAAAGGGAGAAGATAGAATGACTCTGTGACGAGTCTCTCATCTCCTGACATGCTATTGGTCATTAAACACAGGTTATCCTATTGTAGCAGAAACCTCTGCAAGACTAAAGGCACAGCCCACATCATATCAGCTTTATCTACCAATGCTGATAGACCCCAAACGAGCTCAAACATGAGTACCAACTTTGTTCCTCTTGCAAATCTAAATTACTTCATTACAAAATAGTTCTTTCTATCCAAACAGTTAAACAAAAACAAATACTGCAAAGCGCTCACTGACCTAACATGACCTGACTGACCTAATTTCTTCCGAAGGAAGCTCAGTCATGAAGCATCTGAACAGAAACTACACATATTAAAGCCTGCCCATGCTGTTAGTGTTAGACTTATATATTAGAACAAATGAAAGTGAGACATTGGTCATGGGTAAACGCACTGTAAACCTGTTCACCTGATCATAAAAGTGATTCCACAGCTACTGACAGCAACCCCAATTCATCCATAAAACATGACCCCACAAAAAGAGAGAGAAGCAGTGAGAGACAGAGAAAGAAAGATTGGCAGAGAGAGACAGAGAAAGAGAGAGAAGCAGTGAGAGACAGAGAAAGAAAGATTGGCAGTGAGAGACAGAGAAAGAAAGATTGGCAGAGAGAGACAGAGAAAGAGAGAGAAGCAGTGAGAGACGAGAAAGAGAGAAGCAGTGAGAGACAGAAAAAGAGAGAGAAGCAGTGAGAGACGAGAAAGAGAGAGAGGCAGTGAGAGACGAGAAAGAGAGAGAAGCAGTGAGAGACAGAAAAAGAGAGAGAAGCAGTGAGAGACGAGAAAGAGAGAGAGGCAGTGAGAGACAGAGAAAGAGAGAGAAGCAGTGAGAGACAGAGAAAGAGAGAGAGGCAGTGAGAGACAGAGAAAGAGAGAGGGGGGTGAGACTGCAAACGAGCTGCAAACGAGCCTCTTTTTCTCTGCTCTACACCTGAGTGGTTAAGGACAGACCACTTTATGCAAAATCCATGTGGTCTTTGAATAATTGAATCTCCCTTCCTTCATGCTATGCAAGATAGGGATTGAAAAAAAAATTGAGCTTCAGGTTAAGGGTCCATCCAAGGGTAGAGACTAACTGAAAAAGATTAGGCCTCAACAACCTATAGATAACCGTTAAACATTCAGTATCGCTACCTAAAAACCTAATACGTGCTATATTCAGGGCCTCTACCTGCTGACACTAGCTGCCACTGTGGCACAGATTTAGTTGAGTCAGAACCTACTGTACGTACATTCTAAAGAAAGTTAAGGCACAACATCTACGTACATCAAGAAGTCTAACAATATGCTGAGCATACAGCTATACTGTACTGTATAGAGTGGATATCAATGTAAAACCACTTACTACTTCTGGCGGCATCATTTAACATGGATAGATGACTACATAATGTGTAGGTTAACATACACATATAAATAATGCAAATAAACACAAAGTACAATACCAATACAATCATATCATTTCTGCCTGAAAATCCATAAAACATAATTAGCATAACTTTTGAAAAACCCTAAGGTTAAACAGAGGTCAGTGGGTGCCAGATGAAAATACATAAAAGACATGAAGCTGCGTTACCTTGATCCAAAGCACCTGGATCCTGTGGGTGAATCAAGTGCCTCCCCTGGTTTGGATGTGCGATCCCTGTTGATATGCTGTAAGATGGAGCTTAGCTCACTGATCATGTTGGCCTTAGGGTCCGGCATGGATGAGGGGGGACTCCTCTGCTCAGGGGGGTCCCCCCAAAGCTTGGAGCTCCTCTGCGTGGGGGTTTTGGGGGGCTCAGTCTGTGCTGCGCCACCAGGGGGTGGAGGAGGGGCCATAGGGGGCATCCCGAAAGACTCAAGGCTCTCCTCGATCAGTGGGTCCCGGTAAAGTGCATTGTTCTTGTTGATAATGGGCTTCAGTTTTGGCTTGGGCGGCACAGGGGGCCGGTCCACCAGAAAGGCCTGCCCGTCTGCATAGACTGTGCAGGTGTCCAGCCCCTCGCCGCCCTCTGACGAGAGTGTGGAGATGCTGGACACGGTGGAGATGGTGCTTGTGGTCTCCAGGTGAGGATCCCCGCTGCTCCGGCTGTCAACCTCCTCTATGCCCGAGTCTGTGACATGCTCAAAGCTTTCTGGTGGTGGGGGTGGATAGCTGGGTGGGCCGACGCAGTTTGAGAGGCCTACAGGCCGTTTGGGTTCTGCGTTGACAGATGGGGGAGCATGGGGATGGTAAGGGGGTAAGCGACCTGTCCCTCTCCCGGTCCCATTCTTGCTCTGTTGTCTAATAAGTTCTGCAAAAGCCCCTACTTGGTCCTCTGCAATGTCAATACTGTTTGCAAATTCCAAAGGTGGAGGAAGCGGGTCGGAATATTCAAACTCCTCCTCAATGTCTACTGAAGGAAGAGGAGGAGGTGGAATACGGAAGGGCAACTTGACTGGCTCATCCACTGAGCTAACGGTGATGATGGTCTTGGGATGGACAGGGGCCTGTGGGTTTGCGCCAGGGGCTGGCTTCTTGGCATTGGGATCCCTTAGCTCTGCAGGGGTACTGTCCTGCGTGGGCGGGTCTCCCTGCCTCCCTCTGTTCTCTTTGGACTTGGCTTGGTCCATTGTGTGCACCATCAGAAGCCCTGCTGACTTCTGTTGGGATGTGTCCACTATGTCAATGAGCATGTTCTTCTTCTCCTCTCCTGAAGGCTTGTTCTCCTTGGCCACTTCCGTCTCATACTTGGATTCCGTGTTTTGTCTGCGCAAGCCTCCTCGCCCAGCTGGCCGCCCCATAGTTGCAGCGGCAGTGTAGTTGGCCTCGATGCTGGACCGCAGTTTGGTGTCGATGAAGAGAGGCTGGTTGAGGTCAGGTTTGTGAGGTTCACTCTTGGGAGGAGGTGGGGGAGGCTGGCCCTGGTCCTTCATGGCCCTGTCTCGAGCAGCAAGGGCCAGAGCCAAGGGGGAGTTGGGGTCAAGGGCTTTGCCTGTGACAGGGTGCAAATACCCTTCACCATTGGAACTGTAGGTCTTACCAACAGGGAGGCTAACTGGACTGTCCAGATTGGGGCAATTGCCTGTACGTGTGTTGAGAGGTTCTCGCACAAGAGTTGGCTCTGGGGTGTTGAAATCTGTCACATTACCCCCTCCACCACCACCTCCTCTTCCACCTTGTCCACTACCACGCCTACCTGAAGACACCCCCACCAGAGAGGCAGGTGGTGCCATAAGCTTCCTTAACCTCTCGTTGTTGCTGAACATACCCTCATCAATGGATTTGGACTGGCGTAGGCGTGGTGCAGGGGTGGGGTCGGGGTCCTCATCCCCAAGGTCTGCAGATAGGAAGGCTGGAGAATTCCTCCGAGCCTCCAGTCGCTTCTCTCGATCTCGCACAGCTCCGGCAATGGCAGCAGCAAAGGGGTTGCTCATGTTGGACCCTTCGTCTGGTCTCAGCTGGCCCGCGTGCTCTGGGGTGGTGGGCTCGATCTCCATGCTGCTACCCTGGCTGCTCTTACCGCTGCTGCTGGTGGAGGGCTCTTTGATGATTATGGTGGGGATGGGGATGGAGCAGGTCTTCTCTGGACTATCCTCCACGTTGGGCTGCTTTACAAGCATGCCCTTCCGCCGAGCCGGCTTGGCAGGGATGTACTGATTCTTATTACCTACCTCCGAGTAAGGGTTCTCTGGTACAGGGGAGCGGGTCCGGTTGCATAGCGTCTGCTGGGAGGCAGAGTTCCGATAGTCAAACTGGTCTGAGTTCTGCCGTTGGTACGGCCGATCTCTGCGAATGGTGCCCAAACTGGGGTCTGGCCGGTTGGGATGACCTCTGGCGACAGAGTTTTGGGTAAATCCCGGCTGAGTGGTGGCATACCCTCGTGCCATGGGGGCGCTGGGTGAGTTGAAAGGTGGTGATGGAGGTGACATGCCAGGAGGAGGGGGGATGTCTTCAGAGGTGTCAGGCATGGAAAGGCTGCGGGTGAACTTCAGCAAAGGGGGCGTCAGGAACTGCTTTTCCTCTTCAGTGATTCCTGTCAGAGAGGCAGATTGTTTAATCAAATGATCAAGCCTCAACCCTATGTCCTAAGGCCACCTCCAGACTGAGCCAAAGTAATGATGAACATTTAGTCTACGGGCACAACAGAAGGGACAGGGCAGTAGAGACACACATACATCTCAGTGAGAAAACAAGCACATCACCCATTTCTCAGTTCACAGCATTGCACCTGCTCTGGCACCAATGCCACAGCAGAGAAAGCCAACCAGAAACCTGGCGGACCAACCCGTCTGAGCAGAAGGGGCAGTGTCTGAGTGTTTCTCCCCAGGGAATAGGACTGAATATAGAGTCTGATAAACAGTATGAGGAATATTACTCCAAAATCTCCTGCCTCCGGCCAGAGGGTTTGAAAGGCAAAGCGGAATTTAAGGACCATGAATTAAATGAATTACCACGCATTAAAATGCACTCAGTGATCGTAAAGAATGTCTTTCAGCACATGCATAATTAGTTATAATGGCCCATCTCAAGAATTAAAAATGGCAAGAGGATCACTCTAATTTTGTGATAATGAAACATAATGAACTTCGCTGAGGCTATGCTAGTGTTCTTGGCACACAGCTCAAAATTGATCGCAGAACAGTAATTATATTGATAGTAATCAGTTATCAGCCAGATAAAAGTGCCAGAGTCATGATAACTGCAGTATATGCACAATAACTTTGATTCAATCTATGTGGGATTTCTATCCCAGGTCCCGTATTCAGAAAGCATCTTCAGGCCAAAAGTAGCTCATAAAAATAATTTTTAGAGAGTTATTCACAAATCCCTTTAGTGCTAAAAGTAGCACCTTGGTCTGGGAGAACAAAGATGTCAAGAGAAATCGTAACTCACTAGGTCCAACTCCCAAATCGAGAGATTATCCCCATTTTTTTATCATTCCTATCATTCGACGTTACAATGTTTCGTAATACAGAAGCAGAGTGGCTGTGAAAGATGTCATTTTAATCACAAGGGAATAATTATGGAGCTTGTATGGGATGCAATAACGTCACCAACCAACCAAAACAACCCACTCAGCGCCTAAATTAAATTGAATGTTTGATTGTAAAATTGAACTAGCTCCTGTCTACACAAACGTGTCATCAAACAAATGCATTTTGAAAACTGTATAAAGATATTTTGTCTCTTGGTAGCGTATTCTGTAATTATTTATCGTGTAGCCTGTAACATATATATATATTTTTTTTAAACATTCTTTGTTGTAAGCTATGAAGCGCATGCTACTCACTGGCACAGGCCTGTCACTAATCAACCAATCACAAGGTCATTCAAATCAAGCTTGTGCATGAGACCTGATGTCAGCCATAGCAACAGAGTCTTTATGTTAGCTTAGGTTACCTACAAGTAGTTCTACCTAGACCAAATGAGTGAGGTTGAATTTTTTCTGTGAAAGAAATACAGGTGTATAGTTGAAGAATAGAAACCAAAAATATTTCCACAATTCATGTATGCTACCCTCAAAAAGAAAGACCATATTGGTATCAATATTATTATTATTGTTATTCCTAGTTTCCTGTGTGATGTGTGTTCTCTCACCTATAGACTTCTGCTTCCTCATCGTGCCCCTTGGCACACCCAGGTATGGTCCAGGCACCGTTGGGGGCACAACTGCCACACCCTGCCGATCGTACATGGACTGGAATGAGATTACGGAAAATTCACTATAAACACCAGCCTTCCAAACCAAAAGGCCATTTCAGTAACCTGTAAAATATTTAAGCATGGGTGACTTTAGCCAGAGAAAGTAGCAGTTCGATGACCATCATAGTGTACTTCTTCATGGGACATTAATTAGTTAGATGCCCTTATCTTTGCATGTATGAGCTACTTGATGCTCATATCTGTATGCTTAGCATTTTTGTGTTCTTTTTAATGTACTTTTATATCTAACAGTCCATCTCGGGAGCAGTTGAAGGACTCACACTAAAATCAGTGGGTGTGCCTAGACAGCGGCTGCTGGGGCGTGGTTTAATAGTAGCCACTCGCATGTCCAGAGAGGAGTTCTCCCGCATGGCATTCTGTGATGGCACCTCATCCACTTTATCTGGAAAACATGTTGCAGAGCAAAGTTGAATAACAATATGGCCAAGAAATCTTGAAACTCTAAATCTTGTAAACGCCCAAAGCCATCTGTTTGAATCCGACACAAAAATAAACGAAAAAAGACGGACATAAAACAGAACAGAAAATAAAACAAGTAAATAAAACAATAGTTGAATCGATTGTGGTCAGCCCCCAAAGCCGTGCAAGCGCTTAAAATGTTGAGTAATTCTGTCTTATTTTTAGCCACTGCCGATGAGCCACATGCTAAGACTGCTTTTTTTTTGGAAAGCCTCCATGCATTAAGATGATTACTTAGTGTGACTTGAAAAACAATCCTCTTCTTCAGACCCTCAATATTAGAAGCCTGTGCATCTACACAGAAACGAGAAGGAGGAAGAGAAGGAGGTTCAGTACAGGACATGTCTTGCACAAAAATAAGGATTCACGCACACACACACATGCACACAGGCACAAACACACAGATAACTATACAATATACACGCATATACTACATACAATACACATATATATAAACAACACACACTCTCACACACAGACGTAAAGGAAAACCGACTAGAACCATTTGAGTTTTACAATCTACTGAACACATACAGAGTTACAATAGACAATAATAAAAATACAATAATACAAAATAATACGACGACTATAATACAAACACCCACAAAGTACAAAACACATGAAGGCATGCTGGTGAACACAATTTCAGCTCCACCATCTACTTTCCTCTTTATTAATCTACCACACACACACACACACAGAGTATGCATGAATGAATACAGTACAAATACACGTACATTACACAAATACACGTACATTACACAAATACACAGAAGCACTCTCACAAGTAGAATTTAAGTTTAAGTTAACTACAATATCTACCTCCATGTTCTAGCAATCACCTCTGACAAAAGGGAACTTCATTGCACTCTTTACTGTACAACGGTCTTGACTGACTTGAATTTCATAGAGAGTAGGGGAAATATCTATGGATTATAATGTTTTATAATCTACATTATTAAGAGTGATTGCTGATCATTAGAAATGTCTGTTGAAGAGGCAGTGTTAGCAGTAATGGGCATGTGCAGTAATGCAGGAAGGTACAGCAGTAACTATCTTGATAGCAGCTCGGCCTTTCAGGTACAATGCTCCTATGGTAGATGACTGTAACCCCATTACCATGGCAACCTTGCATCTTCAAATTAAGAACAAGCACACACCGAGTCACACACCAATGCAAAGACACTTTCATCCTGAGGACTGAAACTCAACCCCACAGAGGTTTGCTGTGTCATCAATGTTCAAGTTAATGTTGTATAGACATATAAGTCTATATTTGAACTTGAGTCTTAATCTGACTCATCACAACATGTGGAAAACACTCCATTTGAGTTCCTGCCAACAGACGTACAGTGAGACAAACACACATACAGTACACAGGTGCACACATATATTTAGAGCACACACACACACACAAACACAAACACAAACACATATATACATATGCACACACAAAAAGATAAGGGTTTAACCAAAGAACACATGGGCTATTAAATGCAATATGGAGGTTTGACCATTTCCTTGAATTGAAGTATAATTTTTCTGAGACAAGAACTGCTCCTGAAATGCACGGCTTGTGTAGGCGGGGTAACTGCACACCTGAACAACACATCCTTGAAGACATGAAAATCTGTGCTGGTGTAACCTATTGTTTACCACTACAAAAAGATACGAGCGGCTCAAGTGACCTGGGAAGCTTTAAAATAAACAAAACACATATTAAAATAACAGAAATGTGAACAAAAAAAATCCATTCCTGTAAACACAGTGCGTGCGACCAACTTAAAATCCAAAAATCCAAACAAATTGTGCCCTATTAATGAGTAATCTATCACCACATGATGATACCAAAAGATGTTGAACATAGGAATACATCATGGTTGACATAAGTTTTGAGCATGCATTTAATAATTAGGAATTAAATAAATAAATATATGGAGGGTTAAATCAGGTATCATGCAAAGGTCAAACAAGTTAAACTGGATGACAACATCTTAGTGGTTATAACATTACAAAGAATATTCCACTACAACTTACCACCCTTCTTTTTCCTTAAGGTGGCTGGGGGGAGAAGGAAAGGTCTCAGAGCAGAACTTGGTGGTTGAGATTGAATATCTCTCTCTCTCTCTCTCTCTATCTCTCTCTTTTTAACTCTGTCTCTCTCATTCATACAATTTCATAAAACACATGTTTTGTGTAAACATGTTTTGTGTAAACTTAATCAAAAGGGAAGAAGCCATCTCAGCTCATGGGTGAGATCGTGTAAGCGATGGAGAATAGAGCAGAGCGCTATGTAGAAGGTGAATGAATCCCGCCAAGGGGAATAACATGGGTATATACTATATGTGGACATGTATTCCACATTCATGAAGTGTATGCCACACATATATGGCGATACTTAAAGATTGCAGGTTCTCTTCAATCTCCTATAAGCAGAAAGAGTTGAATCATGTGTAGTTAATGTAGAGAAATTAAGTGCAAATCTGAGAACTGCACAACCAGATATTAAGGGCCTGATTTACTAATATGCGAGCGCTTCTTAATCTGCGTTCGCAAATTAACGCACGGTGTTTTAGCGCATTTTAGTTGGTATTTATCAAACCAGATCGCGCTGGGCAATCTGTGTTTACTCCGCCCTATATAGGGCCTGATTTACTAACATTGCGACCGCTGCTTAAACTGCGTTCGCACATTAACGCACGGTGTTTTTCCGTATTTTCCGTGGTATTTATTTAGGAAGAGAAAATGAAGCTACAGCAAGTGGAGATTGATATATTGGTTCACGTTCGCTCAATCACTGAACCTGATTCAATGTGTGCGCTGCTATAATGTTGTTCTGCCCGCCATCACCTACAGCAAGATGTTTAAAAGAACACGATTATAAAGAATATGCTATTGGTGGCATTAATGCATAAACTGTCTATTATAACAATATAGATGTGTGCATGGCGAGATTAATAATTTCTACAAGGGACATGGGTTCACTACAATATATATGGACGTGGGTGCAATCAATGGTTCATATTACATTCGGAAAGTTTGCAATTTCAAAAAAAGTCCTGTTTGATGTCTATAATTTCAGCTGTGGCAGTGGGGAAATGTATTGACCAGTGCGCCATAGCAATGCTTCGAGTACCTGTGTGAATATTTGTGAAGGCTGAGACATATCAACTGCTGATACTATAACTGTTTGAAATGATCCGGTGCCAATATTTGCAATGTTTACCAACTGATTGAATGGAATGTGATCTCCGTTGGAGGGTTAGATGTCATCTCTGATCTGGTTCAGTAATTGAAGTATTGCGTGGCTGGTTAACCTGTACCGTCTAATGATTTGTGGTTCATTTAACTGAAAATGTGTTATGCGAGTTGAATTTTTTTTTTCTGTGCGCTGTCTCTGTCTTCATTCTTCGCCTTGCTCTTATCACTGCTGCCATATCAACGTTTTCAGACTCAATGAAATTGCGCTTCCTGGTTAAGACGTGCTTTTATGAGGCGGAGAATTATCCTGCAAATTGGAGACGTGCGCTCCACAGGCAGTTTAGTAAATACCACGCATGACATCATTAGGCGCACTTACCTTGTCTCCACCCATGTAAATTGCGCCTCACGCCTACGTTACCACCCACCTCCAAGTTACCTCCCCTGTTCACACCCACAGGCGTTAATATGCGCTGCTGCCCCTTAGTAAATACCGTTTTATGTTTACGACCGCTATTTTACGCCAGAAATGGGCGCAATCCTGTTAGTAAATCAGGCCCTAAGTGTCCATTTTAGCAGAAAGAGATAAACAAGTGACTGAAGGCTTTCAATCAAGGATATGCCAAGGATCAAGAACTAATTCAGATAACTTGTTACTTCCATGAGTTAGTGGCAAGAGACAGCCTCTGGCCTTAGAACTCCAGTTCCTCATTTTAACTGCATTTCTAAGCAGAGGCCATGATGGAAGTGCTGACTACTCTCCTGCTGTCCAAAGACGTTGATCCCGTTAATGCAATGCAAATGAAACCGTTAGCAGATCCCTGGGCCTGCATCTTCACTGACTTAATATGCACATCCTTTCTTTGCTAAACACACATGGCCAAACCTTAATACAAATGGACATGGTCATGGTCCACACGTAACATTTTGTATTACAGTGAAGCACACAGACCACATCACTGGGATGAGAAGTACAATGAGTTTGAGAGGCTTAAAGAGCTCAGCCTGTTTGCTTTTTTAAGACTTATGGAAGACAGTGGTAACTTTAGTGTGCTCACTGCTGAGTTCTGGGGGTGACAATAGCAATGGTGCTGTACACTAAGAGACTCATGCCATATATTTATCAGAGGTCTGCATGCATCTAACAACCACCCTTATCTGCTCATTATACTGTAATGACTAGCCTATAGCAACTGAATTTGACAAAAGAAATACATACAGAGGTACAATGATGACTGAGCGAGTCATTACAGCAGCTAAACGATAAAAAAATATATATAATGACATAATGTATAGCATATGGAAAGCACAAGCTGTGGTATGAGCAACCAAATATTTCTGGCCACATTGACCTCTGATGGATATGCAACATAATAAACCAGGTGTGCCACACTGTTGACGTGCATAAACACTTCAGCATCCCTGCTTACCTTTATCCACTTTTGGGATCGATCAGTGACAAAAGGTTAAAAGAAATCACACAAACGTAAAATAAAAGCGCCAAGGCAAGAGACCACCGTGTTAGAAGGGGACACTAGTGACAAAGAAATATGAAACTCTGACTTTAATCAAGTATGTGTTAATCATGTGCCTTTGTGAGCTGAAACACGACGTTTCTGTCTCTGTTCTTAAATGCTGATGTTTCTTACTCTGTATGTGCTTAAAAGTTTCCCTTCTGTGCGAGTGTGTGTGTAAGCAAGGGCTGATAAGAAAAACTAATAGTCCTTCTTTTCTGCCTTGCTGATGCTGAAGCATAGTAAGATGACCTCGGACGTAAGAGACCCACCACATGGATATCCCTGCTGACAAAGTGTTTGGCGTCAGAGAACACTAACTGCTTTCTATATAAACTTTGTGTGATGTGTTTAATTTTGCTTCCCTTTTTTCTACTGCAGTCTGGGAGTGAGCCCGTGCCTCTCTCTTGTCTGCCAAGACTTGAGATGCTGACAAGCTTGTTTGTTGTTAAATAAATATACTTATGTGCAACTTTGGAGTCCTGAGGTAACTTGAGTGAATTTTCACCTCACAACTAGGATTAGGGTTCAGACACACCAGTGCTGGACATTATCAGCAACAATGTTCAGATCCAGCATGCTTTTTTCATTTGGGATAAATGGAAATCTTACCTAGTTCTTCCAGCTCCGAGGTCATGGATTTGGAGCGCATGGACAGTGCAGTGGTGGGAGCTCTCTTGGGAGGTGGAGGTGCTTCAGGGAATGAGATAGGGACAGACGAGGGTTAATACTGTCTGATTTAAGGCTCCAGAGAGAGTTCACACTGCCGACCTTGTGACTGAGTGTTCCTTCACCATGTGTGTTCATCTCCTCTGGTACCATCCCTGGTAGGTTCATGAAGGTGAACTCTTATATCTACTCTAAATCAAAGTGGGCATTCAGATGGCAGTGTCTGTGCCCCCTTCCCCTGCATGCCAGTAGGACAGGCGCTTGAGTGTGCCCATGCCCAGCAGTGTGGGCATCAGAAGTGCCAGATGCCCGCTCCGCAGTAGTAGTCTGCTCCAGGCTAGAAGTGTCAGAGCGGTGCCAAGCGAGCAGGCGGCAGGGCTTCCTCGCTGAGAGCCTGGCACGGGCACCAGCGCCATCTCTGCCCTTCCTCCCTGCCTCCTCTTTATTTCTTTATGTGCCCTCAGCTGGGCTTGGCTCCCAGACACTCCTCACAGAGCAAACAGGCATTTCACAGCTTTGCAGGAACCTCTGGACCTTTATGAGCAGGCCGCTCATCACTAGGTGCTGTTGGCACTGTCATCACCTGGCTGCAGAGCCCTGTTTTTTTTTTTAAAAGCTATGGGTATACACAGCATGTGAATATGGGATGTGCATTATCAGCCAGTACAGGCTAAAGTTATGGTACAGCATAGCGGTGCGTAATATGACTGCCACACAATAGAAGATAATGATCATGGCCTGATTTTGAAATTAAGGGCACTTGGGCACAAGACCCTCCTGGGCTCTTAAACGTGCAGGCGTGTACACAGAAAGAAGCAACTCCCAGTCCAACAACCCTGTGCTTACGTGACATATTTAATACCTGTAGAATGCCTACAGGAGTCACACCACATCAACACATGATGCAATGAACTATATTAATGGATTTGGATTTCCAACAATTAGCACATTAATGCACAAAATAAAAAGGCACTTGTATAGCCCATCATACAGGATTTCTGGACCGATACCACAGGCAGTAGCTGAGTCTGTTTGTCTTGCTCCTGGCCTGGCATGCCTTGGCACTGACCCAGCCTGACCTTTCTCAGCCAATCAAACAAGGCAGGCTTGCTTAATGTATCATAGAGTTATTTAAATTACATTAATTTCATGTTCTATTTGTAGAATTACAAACAAATATGTCTGTGTCTTTGAGACATATCATCTGTATAATTATAGCATCAACAACGTATCAAATCTGATCTCATATAATAAGGGGATATTTTCCATTCCAAGAAAAGTGTGTTATCTTGAACGATAAAAGTTATGGCAAAACGAAAAGGTTTGTTTTATGTCTTATTTTGAATGGAAATGTAAGGAACTATAGTTTGTGGATGTGGTGGCTGTTCACTGATAGGGTGTGAAGCAGAGTTATGTTCTCTGGTTTTGTGACTCTAGTGAATATGAGGCGTGTGATATTCTTGTGTTAAATTTGAGCATTTTTATCAAATTTACATGTATACAAAATGAACTATATGTAATGATCTCATCAACCAAAAATTGGTGGGGGAGTGTTTGTGTTGATAAACACTGACCGCACCGGTCACAACAAAATGTTATGGAATGTAACTGTCTCAATCACATTGCCGAGGCAATACTAGCTCATTGCAGAAAGTGCTGTACCTTTTTTCCGACTGGTGTCATCTGGAGCCATATTCCTACTGACTGTCACCACTTTGATGAAAAGCCGGTTCCCTGCCGTCCGAATCAAGTTGACCACCTGCCTGTGACCCACCTTGACCACATTGTCCTGATTCACCTAGGGAGACAACACATACACATCAATCTCAGTCCAAACCAGTACTGTCGTAAATAAACACCAGCAAATACTCAAAACAAAGGATCCCATAAATATAAATGCAGTGAAGCATCGGGTTCCAATAATCCTGATTATTTCAAAATAGAGTAAATCAGCAATCAAGGAATAAACAGTGTCTTTACTGAGGCCGGGAACAAGAGCTTCTCATAATGGCAGGCATGCCTGGACTTTGGTTGTTTTGGCGGAGGAAATGGTGTGAAAATGACCAAAATCGCTGAGGCAGGTTTTGTTTCACTCAGGCAATATGACAGCTTTCTGCTGAGGGTGTGCTGTCCCCATGTGCCTTTCCCTTGCTCTGGGATTTTCTGATTGTCACTTGCCAGAAAATGGCAAAACAATGTTTTTACATGTAACACAACAACCATCTCGTTCAGAATTAATCTTCAAAATAAACAAACCCTTCTTGCTTTTACACGTATTCTAGTTATACTATGGTCCAACGCCTCTTTTGTTATATGTGAAATTACTTCTGCTTGTGCATTACCTTGTAGAATCACACATTTCCTTAATTTTGATGTTTCATTATTGCGGCGTAAAGGAGATGAGATTTAACCCTGTCGAGCCAAATATATGTTACTGAGTATCACTAATTAAATTATCCTACAAATAAACCCCAATTCCATTAAAAGGAATTAAGCTGTTGAACATACGGCAGCACAATGTAACCAAACTGATTTTCCTTAAGATCATGGAGAAGAGTATTACATTAATACACAAAATGTGACAAGTGAAGAACACAGCAGGTTATCCTCAGTGAGATCCTCTGCTCTCATCAGCTCGTGCCAGCAGAACCCTTGCAGTTTTGGACATTTGTGTTTTCATATCGGGTTCCTCTTTAGGCCATTTGGGCTGATGTTTTGACCCTTTTTAAAATAAAGACAGCCTCAGGATACAAGTGATGCTTTTTAAATTAAAGGCTTTTGTGCAGTCTGTGGAAAAACATTCTACCGACGGCAAATAGGCCTGACATTAGGCTAACGGCTATTTCATAATTGGGTTAACACTTTAAATAAATATGAGCCGAGATTAACTGCATGAAGCTAGTCATCAGGGTGACTAACTGGTTTTCTGGACAAAAGAAAAGCTACACACTCTGATGCATATTTTGTAGCAGGTTATTGCTGCTAAATTTAAGCTCAAATTGGTGCCGCTTCTGGTCAAAATGTAAGCTCACGCATTTGCAATAATCGCTGATACTAAGCTAGGCGATTCTTCCCAGCATCATTACATCTGCTCAGGCTTTATGCAGCTGGGTCGAGGAGCACATACATCCCAATCATGAATCATACAGTGACAACAACTGAAACTTTCATACAAAGATTTTGTAGTCTCCCTCTTTGAGGTGCATTCCAAATGTATATATATATTTCCAGGTCAACTATCCTATTGCTTGGCCTGACACTTCAACTTCAAGCTAATTCATTTTCACTGACCCAGCTGAATCCGTCTCTGGAAAGCCATCTTTGTTGATGCTGGGTTTTTCAGAACTGAGTGATCTCTCTGAATCACGGGTACTAGCCTAATTAATTTAAAGGTTTAGCCTGATACCTTATATTTATTCAGACTACTAGGTGGACAGACAGTCAGATATGTAGATAGATAGGTAGATAAATAGAAAGAGAGAGTTCACAAAAACATGTTTTTTTCATGGCAATGTCAGCGACAGCAGCCAGAGGATGAGGGTTTAAGGGAGATTATTTGAAATCTGAGGCAGCGGAGGTGAAGAGGAGAGACAGGGCTATATGAAATATCTGTCAGGGGTCAGGGAACACTCGGGAAAGGTTTATTTGAACTCTGAAACAGGGTCTGGGGAACGAGAATGATCTGCCTAAGAG